>NW_014012954.1:0-6097 GCF_000611645.1 Monoraphidium neglectum
ATCCCCTTCAGCATAGAGTGGGAGCAGAAGCTGTGGGCCCTGAGGGACGACCCCGACGGCCGCGCAGCCTTCATGGATGAGACCAGGTGCCAGAGTGCGCTGCCCAAGATGATCGTCACAGGGTTCAAGGTGGGGTTTTGGGGGAAGGGTCCAGCATCAGGAGGCGCGCCGCTGTCCCGCGATGCACCAGGGAGCCGTTGTTTGGTCGATGCCAGGAGGATGGGGGTGGGCACGGGGGCAGGACCAAGGGGTTGGCAGACATTGCAAGCGCAGAGCAGGTGGAAGCCGTGTGCAGTCTGTGGCTGCGGAGCTCAGAGGTGCACTGCTCAGGCTGCCAGCAGTCCCACAGCTGGTTGCGTTTCGCGGCTTCTCCCTGCCGTTCTAACCCCTCGACTCCCCCCTCCTCTCTCAGGAGCTCAACCTGATCTTTTATTTCACGGCCGGGGAGACTGAGGTGCGCAGCAGGCTGCTTGGCTGGTAGAGCTCGCTATTGAGATGCTGTACAGTTGTCGAAAGGGGTGTCCCTTTGCGGGTGGCGCGCCAGAATTCAATAAGCTCACTAGGCTGTGTGGTAACGCTCAAGCACGTGCGCATCGACGTTTGCTGCGCCCCCTGTAGTGCTACGCTTCTCTGCAATGCGGCTCCCCTTGACCAACTTTCCTGGGGCCCGGTTCCTCCTGCAGGTGCGGTGCTGGACCATCCAGCAGGGCACGCTGGCGCCGCAAGCCGCAGGCGTGATCCACACCGACTTTGAGCGCGGCTTCATCAAGGCAGAGGTGGTGGCCTATGACGACTTCAGGAGGTGAGGTTGTGGTTAGGGGGCCTGACAGGTTGAGGGGCCTTGGGCTTTGGGGCTGGGTTGCACAAGGCCAGAGGGGCTCTGCCCAACCAGGTTATCCTTCAGTGCCTTGTTGGGGTGTGCTTGCAACTTGGCTGCAAAATTTGAATCTCCTTGGTGATCAACGACATGCCTGGAAGACCCGAGCCGGCCCAGCTTGTGAACCAGTATTCAAAACCCCGGCCAGAGCCTGAACTCCCACCCGTTGCGCCCTCCGCCTGCTGCACCGCCTCCAGCCTGGCGACCTCCAAGTCCATGGCGGAGGTCAAGGCCGCGGGCAAGTACCGCCAGGAGGGCAAGGCGTACGTCGTGGCGGACGGTGACATCATCCATTTCCAGGTGGAGAGTGGAGGGGGAGGTGTGTGTGTGCATCTGTGTGAAAAGTCTTGCTTGTGCGGCCTTTCAAGCCGGGGCTTGGTATGCGGTGTTCCTTTCTCAGTGCTTGGGGGGCTGGCGCTGATCCAAGGGCTGAGGCGAGGCAGTGAGGGCAGCTGTTGCTGGAGGTCCCGCATTTGACGCAGACGCGTGTTTGTGAAGCGGGCGCGCAACGGGATCGTCTCTACTTGCCAACCCTTCTTGTTGCAGTTCAACGTCACCGCCGCAAAGAAGAAATGAGCTTATCCCTCATACAGAGTGGCTTTGCAGCACCGCAGCGCGAGTGTACCAGCGCTTCCCTGCCCAGGCGGTGTTGCTGATGGCTGCTCGAGTCGGCGCAAACAGAACGTTCACCATTTGGAGCAGCCGCTGCGAAAGCGCCTGCTGCCCGGAACCTGATTCATTCCCTGAGGCAGGGATCATATCCATATGCTGTTACAATACTTCTTTGCGTTTGTTTTGAGCACAGCCCAATGTGAATATGGCCTTGCTCTTGAAACCCAACCTTCATGTTGGTGTAAGCTGGAGATTGATGCAAGACCACGCCCATGCTTGGTGCATAGCTGGCTGTTTGCATGGCGCCGCTGCGATACGCATCTACCGCACATAAAGGAACAATCAATGAAAGTCGATCCCTTCAAAACCCTTGCTCAGGGCTTTGGCAGAGGCGTCGGCACGCACACTCAAACCATAACAAGTAGACATGCAGCGTGTCGGTCAGCTCAGGCCGCCACCGCTTGCTGCTGCGCAGCAGGCTCTTCTGACAGCTGCCGCCGCCGCTCGCCGGCGGAGGCGCCTGCCTTGCCCCTCTCTTCTGACCCGTCCCCGCCACCGCCGCTGGCGGCCGCCGCCGCGGCCTGCTGCTGCTCCAGCCGCCGCTGCTGCTGCCGCTCCTCCTTCAGCCGCTGCCGCCGCAGCTCGTCCTCGCCCGCCGCGCGGTCGCCCGGCTGTGGCAGCGGCCGCGGCAGCGAGTACCCTGGAGGCTGCGGGAGCGCCTTGACGGCCGCTGTTCCCGCTGCCGCTGCCGCCGCCGCTGCCTCGCTCCCCTTCTGCTCCTGCTCCTGCGCCCGCGGTGAGCCCGCCGCGCCGCCCCCGCCCGCTTCTGCTCCCGCCGCCGCCGCCGCCGCCGCGGCGTCCGCAAACTGCCGCAGGTTGCCGCCCGCCGCCGCGACGGCCGCCACCGCGAGCGCCGGCAGCGGCGGCGAGTCGAGCACCTCCTGCGGGATCATATCAATGGTCGCGGCCAGCAGGTCCCGCACTGTGGCGTCCTTGGGGGCCGCCTTCAGCGCAGCGTCCATGGCCGCCTTCCAGCGCTTGCTGCCGTGCTCGCCGTGGAACAGGTTGAGCACCGGCTTCAGCAGCGCGCGGGCGTTAGGCTCGCGGTGGCCGTCCTCCTTGATGGCCCACCTGGCGGGGCCGGGGGAGCGCGAGTGATGACGGGTGTGGGCGATGGTCAGAGGGGGTGCAGTGCGGTACGGCGCGGCGGACAACCGCAGCAGCCCTTGGTGAACGAGCCTGATGAAGGGCACCATCCCAACCCACAACCATCGATTTGCGCACCAAGCAGGCCAGCAGGATGGCAGACACACCTCAGCCACCAAAAAAGGCCCTGCCGCACGCTGCAGGGGCCACACAACCCCTTCGCCCTCACCTGCCCAGCATCCCATCAGAGTACTCGCAGTACCGCTCCAGCACCTCCCGCCTGCTGGGCGCCGGGTTCCCCGCCTCGCCCCACACCGCCACGTCAGCGTCCCCCAGCACGCCCCAGGGGTCGTTGTACGCCGCGCGGCCGATCATGACGCCGGACACCGCGCCCGGCCCCAGCCCGGGGACGTCCAGCCCGAGGGCGCCGGCCGCGTCATAGGCGTTCTGCAGGCCGCCGTTGAGGCTGAAGGAGAGGTGTGGGAAGTCCCGCTTGAGCCCCCACACCCACTCGTGCCGCAGCGGCGGCACACTGCGGTTCTGCGCGGGCGACAGGCCCTTCAGCAGACACTTGCGCGCGTGCACAATGAAGTGGCGGACGCCGCCTTCATCGGACACGGCCCTGACAAACTCGACCAGCGACTCATACGAGTCATGGTCGTCGACGCCCAGCCGGCATTTGACGCTGAGGGGCACGTGCGGGTAGCCCGCCGCGTCCAGCGCGGCGCGCGTGGCGGCCATGCAGGCGGCGACGAGGCGCGGCTGCATCATGAGGGCCGCGCCGAAGCAGCCGGCGCCCGCGACGCGGTCGCTGGGGCAGCCGCAGTTCAGGTTAATCTCGTCATAACCATATGGGGCCGCCTGGAATTTGGGATGGTAAATTGACAGGAAACATGACTTGCGGGTTGCAAAACCTGAGCTGTTGGGGGGCCAACTGAGTCGCAAAAGGCCGCGCAGGGCGCCATCCATGGGTCGCCTGAAACCACGCAAGCGGACGCCGGATGCGCCGGCTGCGGCCTTGGCGCCCCGCACCTTGACCGCCGCCGCCGCGAGCGTCTGCGGGTCGCTGCCGCCCAGCTGCAGCACGAGGGGCCGCTGCTCTGGGGGAAACCACAGGAACCTGTCCGGGTGGGGGGTGTGGATGATGGTCTTGTCCACCACCATCTCCGTCCACAGCCAGGTGCGGCGGCTGATCAGGCGCGCCAGCTGGCGGTAATGCACGTCCGTCCAGTCCATCCTGCCACGCGGCAGGCCGCGTGAGATGTGTGCAGGTGGGGGATCAGTGAGGGGGCAGGAGGTGCTGCGTGCAACGGAGGGGCACCGCACATCAACAGCCGCGGCCGCCAGTGTGTTGTGCTCGCTGCAGGCTCTTCGAATGTGCAAATGCAAGTGGCTTGCCAAGCGCCACAACACCAAGAAGTGTTACCCGCAGCTGCGAAGGAACAGCAAACAGCAGCAGCAGCAGCAGCAGCAGCGGCGCGAGCGCGTGCGACAAGTGCATCGCCGCCGTCAGCCCGATGGCGGCTGCCCTGGCGCCCCAGCGCCGATGCGGCTTACATTGGTGCGACGCTCAGGCGCTGGTGGCGGTGCTCCATGCCGATGGGAGCACTGAAGCCCGCGCTCTTTGTGGTCACCATCCTGCCGAGTGATCCACGCCTAGACGCAATTCCTGGTTTACAGCCGCTGACAACGCGGTTCTTGACGTTATGTGCGTGCATGGAGAGGCGAAAGGTCCTCCTCAGCATGCCGGGCCCGCGCGCATGCTGGACGCGGATGGATAGTGACCTGAGTGAATAAACTCCCAAAACTATTATGCAATGCGCACGCGGTTCCGTTCAAACCTCCGGTGTTGCGGAGGACTGCTCGGCTTCCGCTTTAGGAACGGGCACTACATACAGCTGCGAGCCCCTGCTAGAGTGGCAGACTGCCCAGAAAAGTGGTTTAAGCAGTAAATGAAGCTCCTCAGTCACCCTCACCATACTCCACGTCCCAGCCACGAGAAAAACGACGGTTGGATTGTCCAAGACATGGCAGGTCCCTGCCGACCGCCTCTCCGGGTCTGCCAAGCAGCAATGCGACCCAGTTCTGCAGCCGCCCTGCTGCTCTTAATGATGGCAGCCTCCAGTATGGCTGCTGCTGCGGCAGGCGCAGGTCCCGTGGCAGGCGGGGACGTCCCTGACCGCGCCCATTCACGGCGCCTGCTGGTTGACCTCGGCGTGACCGCGGCGCGCCAAGCGGCGTGGTGAGCATTCACGGCCCGCTGGACTCATAGCAGCACCTGGTTGATGTCAGTGGGTCCACCCGTGTTGCCGAGCTCGGCGTTCTGCGGGGTCAGGGGATGCTCTGCCTTGTTGCCACGCACCTTGCAGCTGGGCACTCTGATGTGTTGACCTTCTACCGTGTTCACTTGCAGGCGGTCTTTCATGGCCGACATGCTTGCGGGCGTTATCAACTACCTCAAGTCTCCAACGCTAGTCAGAACCGCCAGCGGCCCAGCGCAGCAGTACTCCACGCCAGCAGCACCGCAGGTAGCGGCAGCGACGGCCTCAGCGGCGGCCGCTGATCCGGCGGCAGCGCCGGCCGCAGTGCAGCTGGTGCAGCTGCCGGCACCGCCGCCATCCAGCGGGATCATTCTGGACACCCAGACGCCTGGTGCGACCGCCACTCAGCGGCTGCATGAGACGGCCCAGCTGTGGCTCCATGGAAAATGCACAGGCAGCTGCACCGGTAGCCAGGTGTCACGGGGCAATGCGCAGTGCCCACCTGAAAGTCTGCCTGCGCTCCCAGATTTAGGGCATACTGCTTAAGAAAAATTCCTGTCTGATTATCACTCTTTGCAGTGGACGTGGGGGCCCCGATCGACGTGGAAACGCCAGTGGAGCAGGTGCGTCACGGAGACCAGGGGCCGGCCATGGCAGGGGGACAAACGCCTTGGTGCGCGCTCTCAGTGCTGTTTGCCGGTGCGATGACGAGCTCCAGCACTGATGGCTGTGAAACGAGATGAGGCCACCCAACCGATCGCTGTCCCCTACGCACCGTTTCACTCCGCAGTACAACTTCCAAGGGGCCGGCAGACACAGATAGACGACACAATCCATTGAATCCAGCGATGGGTGATTACCATATATACCACATACAAGGCAGGAGTGCCCAAGCGAAGGGCCAGTAATCTGGCATTCCATGTTGAACTGGATGGCGTCATAGAATTTACTAATTCTTCACGAAGCAGTTTGAAAAGCTGCCCTGCAAACGTTGAATAAGACAGCAATAATGTGTCTGTTGGCACAGTGTGTCAATCTGCAAGCAAAGCTGTAATCACAGTCCCTGCACTTCTGCTGCTGCCGCAGTGGCCGCTGCCGCCGCTGCCGCCCTGGCCACAGCTGCGGCGGCCGGCGGGTCCCCATCTGCCACTTCAGGCGCTCGCTGCCGCACCTCCGCTGCCTGCTGGACTGCAGCTGCAGC
>NW_014012954.1:6486-22295 GCF_000611645.1 Monoraphidium neglectum
CTGCTGGACTGCAGCTGCAGCTGCGCCCCGTCGCGCCGCCGCCGCCGCCTCTTCCGCCGCCATCCGCGCCGCCGCCATGTCCAGCTCAAAGACATACACCCCCTTGCCGCCCGCCGGAGCCGCCACCAGCAGCGTGCGCCCCGAGTCGCCGCACGCCGCCACCGCGCTCCCGAACCGCGCCAGGGCCAGCGACGCGTAGTGCCCCAACGCAAACCCCGGCAGCGCGACCGTCCCCGCCCCCGCGTCCGCGGGCCGCCCGGCCCCGTCCTCGCGGGCCGCCGCAACAACGCCGCTCGCGAACACCTCCAGGTCGCCCCAGGCGCGGTGCGGGATGCCGGGGAAGAGCTCGGCCACCAGCTGCCCTGTGGCCAGGCTGAATGCGCCCAGCATGCCGGCGCCCAGGCCAAGGAGCAGGTACTCGCTGCCGAGGCTGGGCAGCGCCGGCGTCAGGGCGTAGGCGGGGGCGGCGGTGCCGTACGAGGGGTCGGGCGCGTCGATGCGCGGCACGAGGCAGCGCATGGCGGCAAGGTTCAGGACCTGCTCATGCCGTTTTGAGAGGGAGTTGGGGTGAGATTTGAGGTTGGACCGAGGAGCATTACGGCAGGTGCGGTTAGAGAGGGAAGGGTCACATGCGTGTGCAACTGCAGGACCGGGGACACCGTGACTCAGGGCCGAGGCATGCGCATGCCCCACCGAGCACCCTGGCCTGCGCCGCCCACCATGACGCTGAAAGTGGGGAAGCTGTCCGGGTCGTCGTCGCGCCCCGCCACGTGGCAAAACAGCAGCAGGTCGCGCTGGGACGGCGCCAGCTCAGCAGCCACCACCTGCGTACAGGACCAGGACGCTTTGTGCTGAGCACCTGGACACTGCTGTCCCACGGAAACGTTGCAACAGCAGCATCGGAATGTGACCTTGCCGAGTCCCTGCCATTTGTCTGTGCTCAACCCTGTGCGTAGGGCACGGCAGCGCACGCTCGAGCCTTGCTCACGGGCTGCCGGACGCCCGCGCGCCTGGTAACCATCGCACCCATGCCCCGTGCGCCCACCTTGAACGGCTGCCGCGCCGCCCCACACCGCTGCTTGCTGCGCGCCAGCAGCTCCCCAGTGGCGGCCGAGTAGGTCGACACCACCAGCGCGCGCGCCGGGGCGCCGGCCACCGCGCCCTCCGGCGGCCGGTGCAGCACCTCCCGCACCACCACCGCCGCCCCCGCCGCCCCCGCCACGGCCGGCCGCGCGGCCCCTGCCCCGCCGGCCGCCTGCGCCGCCGCGACCGCAGCGGCGCTGGTGGTGCGGTAGCGGACGATCCAGGGGGCGCGCGACTCCAGCAGCGCCCCGCCCGTCGCGTCGCCCGCCGCGCCGCGCCGAGCGGCCACGCCATCGACACCCGGCGGCGCATCCTCTGCATCGGGTTCATAAGGGATGCGCGCCTGCGGCTCTGCTGCCGCAGACGGCCGGCGGCCAAACACCCCGCCGCCGGCGCCGGCGCCGGCCGCGTCGCGGCGCGCGCGCTCGATGGGGTTTGAGATGCCGGGCGACGCGCCGGGGCGGCCGCTGGGCAGGGGCCACACGGTCTGCGGCGCGCCCCTGGCGCGTTTGAGTGAATGGGGCCGGGTTTTGCCGTGTTGCTACAAAGGAGCGAGCAATGAATGTGTGCCCACGACTAGTAAAAAAGTTAATGGATTGCATCCGCTGGCCCACGGCTGACCGTTGGTGGGACGCGCAGTGCACCCAAGTCTCTCGCAGCTGTGTCTCGGTCCCGGTGGCGACGCCCACCTCGCGTGGCACGTGCGCATGCTGGGGGGCAGCTGGAAGCACTTCTTGGGCTTGAACCACCCAAAGCCTGGGGCAGGCAGGAGCGTAAAGGTTGAGCAGCAGTCAGTGCAGGTGGAAGCCGCACCATGTTCGAACGCCCATAATGCATGTGCTGCCCTGGAGGTGCTCCAGTACACGCCGGTGCACCCAAGCAGGCGCAGGGGCGCACGCGGCGTCGGGTGTGCGTCAGAGGGAGGGCGGGTGCGGCGCAGCCGCCGGCGACGCCCGCCGCCCCACCGCTGCGATCGGCGTCGCTGGCGGGCCACAGCGCCACGAGGCCGCGCTGGTCTACTGTCAGCATGGTGGCCGCGTCCGACAGGAAGGCCACCAGCACGACGTGGGCGTCGTGGCGGCGGTATACGGCCTAAGAGGCAGAGCCGAGTTTGGCAGACCACCACAGTCCAGATTGGCGCAATCGGATGGCTGCCAGCCGGCAGGACTGCTGGCTTGGGCTGCTGACGAGCAGTCAAACTTGCTTGATGTCAGGCATGTACCTGGGAGCCCTCTGGCAATGCTAGACTCTCTGGGCTTCAATTCCGCCCGTGCGTCCACCACAGCGCCGAGGGTGGCGCGCGGCCATAGAAACAAGCAGCAAAAGCCCCTCCTGCAAGCGGACTGGTTTGGTGCATGTGCAACGGACGGTCATCAGCCTCCGGGCCCCACCTGGGAGGCGATGTCAGGGTTGGGCGCCTGTGCGGGCATCAAGTAGTCAACCGCCGCCTGCGACAGCTGCCTCCGCCGCGCGGCCGCCCCGCCTCCTCGCCGCGCCGCTTCGGACGCGGCTGCGTTCTGCGCGGCTGGTGAGGGTCCAAAGCCGGGCAGCACGGGGGCACCGATGCGCGTGGTGACTCGAAGCACGTCCCCCGTCACCTTCAGGGTAAGTAATTGCGGAGAAGCAGGTGCACAGGTGGGGAGGCAGGTGATTGACTGAGGCAAAAGTGGTGCAGGTTGCAGCATGCTGTGTGCATAGTGACTGGTGATGCACACAGTACTGTGGCGTTCGGAAAAGGATTTGCCATACACATCACGCAAGTGGGCAAGACCGAGCGCACCTGCGGCAGCATGAACTGCGGCTGCGTGCCGGTGAGCGTAAATGCCGGGTGGAAGGCCGGCCGCCACTGCCGCCTGAGGTGCCGCTGCTCGCGCCCCTGGCCAGCCGCCGCCCCAGCGGCAGGCGCGGCGCCCACCTCGGCGGCCGCCCCCTCCGCCGCGGCCTCAACGGCGAGCGCCGCTGCCGCCAGAGCGTCGGACTCGTCTTCGATGGGGGCCTTGCCTTGGGGATGTGTGCAATGCAGATGGTTGCACGAGGCGATTGCCTCAGGTCAGACAACAGGCACCAAAGCGTGTTCCCTTTCAAAGGCGTCATGCATGCAGGGGTGCACCTCCAACATGGCGCCCTAGGTGGACGGCAGCCCTGAGCCGGGGCACCTGAGTTTGCCACCATGCGTGGCGTCACGAGCGCCGCCAGCTCCGGCAGCATTGGGCAGCCCTTGCGCTCCAGCTCGGCCACATCTTGGCCTGGGAGTTGCATGGAGGTACGGTGCATGCGTGTGCTTGGAGGCCTCGAGGGTGACCAGGTTGCGGGGGGTTGAAGGCTAGGAGCTGACTTTGGTGGTTTGGTGGTTGGGGGCAACTGGTGCCCCATGTACTGGTATTTGAGAAGGCTTGCACCCGCTGCTCGGTTGCTGTGCTGGCGCTGCCAACACCTGCCGACCCTTGAAATGGGTGGTCTGCAGGCGCCTGCGGTCGCGAGGCAGCATCTGCCAGCGACGCCCAGCTGAACACCCGGGCGCGGAGAAGAGCCGTGTCTCCTGCCTGCGTGGGCCGTTGCAAGTGCCCACCTCTGGCGGGGCGCATCCACCACATGCGCGCGCTGCTGTCGGCGTCGTATGCCAGCAGCTGGTAGCTGTCAGCGCTCCAGGCAAAGCCTGCTTGCGGGGCCATGGCCGCAGGGGTTGCGCGCAGTTGTGAGATGACGTGCAATTCAGGGGTGCGGATGGGCACATAGACACACTCGGTGAAACGTGCTAATGGCTCATCAGAACGTCCCAGCCTAGTCGTCACTCAAAACCGGGCCTTTCACAAAGCGGTGAAAGCTTGCCTGTCACGGCGGCGCCCTGCTGTGGCGCGGGCCCTTGGAAGAGGCCCCAACCCCCGGGCTTAGGGGCTAGCCCATCAGCCTGCGCCTGTGGGGGTCGGGTAAGATGTGTCGCGGGCGCGCTGCGGCGCAGACTTGGAATCAATGCCACCACCGGTGGACGCCCGCGCGGCCGTGGCAACTCCCGTCGATGCAGCCTGGCACCCTCACGCCTCAAAGGTGGCGTCAACCGCAAGCCCTCTCTGCCGGCACCCCTTCTGCGTCGAGCGGGCCGCAGCCCGCAGCTGCAGCTGTGTGGTGCTCGCTCGCCCCCACCTGGAACCAGGCCGCCCTAGGCCGGTCCTCCCTCACGTCCCACACCAGCACAGTCCCCAGTGACGTCCCCGCCGCAAGAAACACCCCAGACGGCGACGTGGAGATTGCCGTCACGCACCCATGGTCGCGTGGCAACTCGAGCCCGCGGACCGGCGCCGCGCCTGACGCCGCCGCGGCCGCGCCCTTGGCGCCCCCGGGCTGCATCATCGGTCGCAGAGAGAGGCGCGACCAGAAGGTGCGCTCGGTCGCGGCTGCGGCCGCGTGCGCGGCGTGCGGCCAGGGAGCGTGGTCGAGGCGGGAGACGGCCTCGTGGCGGCGAGCCCAGACGGAGGGGGCGGCTGCCAGGGGCGCGCGCGCGCGGCCAACGGCCAGGCGCTGGGCCTGGGGCCATACGAGGGTGAAACGGGGGGCCAAAGTGTCATCATCACCTAAAGTCAAAGCCAGCGTCACACAAGTCATGAGGTGCATCAACCGTCCCAACGCTCCCACAGCACACACCATCGATAAACAGGCAGTCTGACCCCACCAGCAGCCCGCGGGCGCCCTCCAGCTCGCCGCACCTTTGCGACCTTGGCGCCGGCACTGAACTGCGCCTGCAGCTGCTGCGTGTGCCCAAACGGCGTGTCGGGCGGCCGCCGCATGCGCATCTCTGACAGCATCGCCTTGAGGCCTGACAGGTAGAGGCCCCTGTCAGCGCTTGGGCCAGAGGACGAGGATGACGACGGGCCCTGCACGGCGGGAGCGAGGGATGGGGGTCGTGGCACAAACAATCCAGGACCTGCGCCACGCACCTGCCAGGACTCTAGTCACACTGTATGAGACCCCCAGGGGGCGGGGTGAGACGCCATGGTATCTCGTTCTCCCTCTCTGCGTGCCACAATCGTAACAGCCTGGTCTTTTGAGCTGTGTGCGGCAACGTTATGTGTCAAACCTTCTGGAAGCTGCGCCGAAGCTGGTGGGCGTCCTCGCGGTCGTCGCGGTCGCCCGGGCGGCGTCGGCCGGCGGCAGCGCCGTCCTTTACTGGACCAGCGGCAGTGGAGCGCTGCAGGGGTGGCAGCTGCGCGTTAAGGGTGGGAGGCAGGTGGTGCGCGCAACGTTGGTCCATGGGACAAAGGAGGAAGGAAGGGGAACATTGCAAATCAAACTGACGTGTAGCAGCGAGAATGTGCTGGCATGCACAGGCTGACTGTTGAGTTTGGTGTGACCAACACGCCCGCTCAACCACGACATACACATCCGTAACATCTTGTCACATCTTGTCCTACACCAAAGTCAGAAAAGGCAGCCCCCCCCCCGCACGGCCCTCGCTGACCTGGACAGTGCCGCCCTGTGTCGCGTCGTCCCCGCGCTGCTTCAGAATGTCGGAGCGCCCTGCATGGCTGACGGCCGCCTTGAGCACCAGGGCCGCCTCGTTCGCCATGCGGCCGATGCGCGGGCCCCTGGTCTGTGCGCACGGGGTTTGCAGGAAGAGGACGGTGGGTTGATGGCAACAGACAGGTCCACTTCGAGATGAATTGATTCTGCTTAGGCGCTGCGTGCCATCAAAGTGCCATCCAGCGTCACGAGCCGCCAGGCTCTGTGTTGTTGAACTAGTGCGGGGCTGATCCTGTGGCTTTAAGCGAGCTCAAGTGTCTGTCAAGCAGCATGCTGCATTAATACCCCAAGGGATTCAATTTAAGCAACATCATGCGGCGCCCACACACCTGCGAGCCAACCTCGTATTCTCCCTGGCTGAAGGCCACCGCCGCCACCAGCAGGTCGAATGCAAATGCGTCGCCCCGACCCTCCTGACCGTCGACCTCGGATGCAACTTCAAGCACGAGCTCGTCTACAACCTCGGACAGAATGCTGATGCAATCCAGATCATAGCAAACAAGTGGAATGTGCAGCAGCATGCCATTTGTTTGGGGAAGTATAACTAAGTAGACTCGGTACAAGAAGCACTCCTCGCAAGGTGAGAGGTGTCAAGAGGCAGCCGCAGCCCCCGCAGCAGCCACCACCAACAACGTGGGTCATGCAGCTTCCTCACGCAGAAGCGCCACACACCTCTCGCCCAAGTGCCTTGAG
The DNA here is from genome assembly GCF_000611645.1 of Monoraphidium neglectum. Taxonomy (NCBI): domain Eukaryota; kingdom Viridiplantae; phylum Chlorophyta; class Chlorophyceae; order Sphaeropleales; family Selenastraceae; genus Monoraphidium; species Monoraphidium neglectum. The sequence continues at coordinate 12,778 of NW_014012954.1, forward strand.
ATCTGCATCAGGGCCTCATGATGGCCGGCGCGCCACTCCGCCACCTCCCGCGCCACCTGCATGGCCCATCATCGTGTCAAACTGCAGACACCGCTGCACTGCTGGATGCATAGCAGACCAGACAGCGGCTGCGAACAGATGTGTGGCGCAGTGGGGTCCCCCTGCAATGTGCACACACGACGAGGACGTTCGGCTGTCTGCTGGAGTCCTTTTTTGCCCCCAACCTGCTCTCGTGTTGGCCTCATTGCCACGTGATGCATGGCTTTTTCGATCAGTTCATGGACAACAGCCTGGGCGGGAATGCCGAGGCAGAGGTTCAGGATGAGCGGCGCGTGAACGAAAGCGCCTGTGCTTTCCTTGTCGTCGCCCTCGCAACGCTGGCTGCAGGGCGCCGGCTCCCGACGCGTCAAGTGCACTAGCATGACCAGAGACACACCTGCATGGCGCCCTTGAGGGAGCGCTGGTGAGCGGTCATGGCCATGTCGCCGGCGTATGTGGCAGGCCGCCGCTGCTGCCATTCCAGGCGCTTGGCGGCAACGGCATGGGCCCTTTTCAGGCCCGCTAGATGTGCCTGGTGCGTGCGACCAAAGTGCGCGTGAGCGAGAATCCGGTTGTGTGTGTGTGTGTGTGAGTGCATGTGTGTGTGTGTGTGCGTGTGTGTGTGTGTGTGTGTGTGTGTGTGTGGATGTGTGTGTGTGTGTGCGCGCGCGCGCGTGTCGCACACCTATGGTAGGTGTGTGAGTGCATGCACGTACGCTTATTCGCATACGCAAACACGCAGACGTAGGCAGGAGGAGGCCAACAACTACGTCCTGTTCACAGCTCCCCGCCTCCCCCTTATCGCCTCCGCACCTGCTGAAGTGGCAGCGCCATTTTTGCTGCCTCGGCCACGTCATCAAGGGTGGCGCCTTGGTACAGGTTACTTCTTCGACGGGCGGAGTCAACATTATCAGGGCCCGGCTGCTGTCCCAACGCATTCACCACCGACCTGCTCTCGCTCTGCTCAACCTCGCTGCCGTCCACCAGCTGGTCCTGTGGCGCGTCACTCCCCGCCTCCTCTGCCGGGGCTTCGAGTCGCTCGCCGCCGTCACCCTGCCGGCCCGTAGGGACTGCAGCAGCCGCATTCTTCTGCGCGGCACGTCTGCTGCCGTGCCGCTGCTGCCCGCCACTGGCAGCCCGCGCAAGTGACTGCTGCAGCTGTTGTTGCCGCTGCGCGGCGGCCGCACTCTGCGTGGGCACGATCAGAGGAGCCAGTTCCTGGCCGCCAGACCTCGCTGCACATATGCCCCGCAACATGTGGGTGCCCGCCCAAGCGCGCCGTGCATGCTGCCTGTAACAACAACGCGCTTTGCAAAACGACAGCACCGTCACCCCGCCGTATGCGTGGATGCCCCCAAAAGTCAACAGTTCCGTCCCGTCCGGTCAAACTGCCCGCCACCCACCCTCTCCCTGAACTCCCGCAAGATCTCGTCCTCTCCCAGGTGCGCCAGCCGCGCGTCATCCTTGATGGCATCCGCAAGAGACAGGCCCCGGTTTTTGCCCCTTGTATGGCGTGAGCACAGTTCGCAAGCGTGCAGCACAGGCAAACAGTTGACAGATTGCTCAGGCACGTGCCTCAGGAGTCTGCTTCCCATGCAGCGGGTTTTCAGGGGCTGAACAAGTTTAATTATGCAGCAGGCAAGCGAGCAGCAGGCTGCGCACTTATTGTAGAGGTCGTGCTCCGACTTGTCCAGCGCAGCCGCCGCCACGCGCAGCGCTTCGCGACTGGATTGCAGGTCGTGCAGCCTGTTGTCCAGGGCCTGAAAGCGCCAAGAGTGCATTGGGGTGCAAGTGCTCAGTTGCAGGCGATCCGACGGTGGTCGCGTGCACTCGTGACAATCTTCATGTTTCTGCGCTTGAGAGCTCGTTGCGATCGATACCACAACACCCGCAAGGCTGTCGGCCTAGCAGTACGGACCGCTGCCGCTCTGGAGCTTCCACCCTCACCAGCGTATGCTGCAGCTTGGCCTGCTCCAGCAGCTGGTTTGCAAGCCTACCCTGCTGCGCCTGCAACTGGTGCTGCTGTTGCTGCTGCTGCTGCTGCTGCTGCTGCTGCTGCGGCTGTTGCTGCAGCGCCTGGTGTTGCTCGGGCTGGCGCCCGGCTTCGTCACCAGTTAGGGGGCTGCTCTGTTGCCCCGAAGCTGGGCGGCTGTCGGGTGCCATAAGCAGATGGATGGCTGGAGGTAGGGAGGCACGGCAGGGCGTAATTTGTGGACTGCAGAGGGTGGTGAACAGGGGGGCCAAGCCAGACTCCTTCAAGCAGTCAATGTCCGTCAAACACCACTGTGTACGCAGTGCGTTGCATGACGTCTGACATGTTCAGAGGGGTGTTAGTCTGGGCGCCCACTCTTCGACGGTTTGACGCTGCACAACAGGCATTTGCCGACACAACCCCATGCTAATCCTGCTTACCCAACAGGTCCTTGTTCGAGTTGCCAGACAGCAAGCTCGCATTCTCAATCTGTCGCCGCAGCAGCGGCGCACGCTGGAGCGCTGCATCAAGCGCCTGCGCCAGGCGCAGCAAGCGCATGCAGTGATGCCGCACTCGGCACGTCTCAGGCTGCGGCGCGCGACCACCCAAAGCACCGCCAGCACAGCCAGCGCGACAGTACAGGGCATCGCCGACTTGAGCAGGACGACAGTACAGGGCATCGCCGATTTCAGCTGTGAGATTACTCTTACCTGCTCATGGCGGTGCCTATTGGCCAACAAGAGCTCGCTATTATTCATTCCCGCCGGTCAGCAGATCGCATACAATGTGTCCAAAAAGCTATAGATTTTGCTGTGCTATTTAGATCTCAACCGTATGTTTGTACACGCACTCGGCGGGGTGTCATATGATCTGGCAGCCGATGCATGATATGCGTGCTCGGTTGTTGCAAGCTAGAAATTGAAGCATATCACATCAAATGCACCAATCGTGCCGGGAAAAAAATGCAGAGTGAGTGGCAGCTGCTGCGGGCCGTATTTATAGTACTGTACTGGCTTTGTTACTGAGTCAACACAAGTCAGCCCGCCATGGACAAAAGTGGAGGTACCACCAGCGGGAGCAACACGACCTTTCTGGAGCGTGTTTGTTACCCCTCAATCCGTCCGAACACAGCTGCACACCCTGGCACTGCGACGCTGGGCCACAGGATTCTGAGACATGGTGCCCTTCCAGTGCATTTGATTGGTGCCTGCCCGGTGCCAGGGGGATTGGGGACGCAGAAAACGGGCACGCTCTGCCCAGGCAGGCAGGAATAACCTGTGATGCTTCTGTGCCTTGGACGGGCCCTCGCGTTTGCTGTAAGGCCCGATATGTGCAAAAATTCTGATATGGTGTATCCTGCCAACGGTACTTCTACTTGCATTGTGCCAGAACCTGCGTTCTGAGGCGCTTGCTTCAACGAGGCATGCACAACAGTCATTTATAAAGCGATGTGTGAGCTCACCTGCCCTTGATAGGGGCAGCTTCCTAGCTATACCATGTTCACTCATCAAACGCACGTGAGCGTATCGTCATCCCGCGCAGCAAGCCCTCGGCTGCGGGAGGACAAGCGGCCTCAAGTTGTGCCGTGTGCCGCACCAGGCCGTTAGCAGCGCATCACCTGCCTTGACATTGCCGCACCTGCCAGAGCCCTGCCAAAACCACCTCTAGTTCCTACAAAGCTGGCGTGGTTGAGCTACAACATTTCTCAAGGCGACTGCTCATGTCCTGCAGCTGTGCAGACGATGTTACAGTGTGCGGTTTCGCTGTTGCCACGGCGGAGTTAGGATGCACCTCTGGCATGGCCAATGGGCGGGGTACATTGGAGACATGTCCTCCAGGCTTTCGCGGATTTGCGCAACAATACTGCATGCGGTGATGAGGGTGGTCCGGCCAGTGCGACGCCCGGCCGATTCACGAAACAAAATCAATTCCCTCTTGATTATCAGTGCAATGTTCAGACCGTATCAATACATCATCCTGCACGCGAAGGATACGCTTATCCCTAACTCTCCTGGTACATCACTCGCGCGTCAATCAGACGCCCCCCCCAATCGCGCAGCCATGTGTTGATCCTGTCCTGCTGCTTGGCGCTCAGCCACGTGCAAGCATCGGCGGCCAACAAGATCAGCAGCAGCAGCGCCGAGTCCTGGTCATCGTAAGAGTACCTGTGCGGGGTTCAAGGGAGGCATGCGCAAAAGGGGTGCAGTGGTCACTTGCCATGGCATCCTGTTGAAGCAGCGGGCCAAAGCCATGGTGCACCCCCGCCCAACAACAGGCGCATGTGCAGCCTCTGGCTCAAAAAGACGACTTTATCCGCCCAAGATGGACCGACATCAGCGACACCCACGTATGAGTAACCGCAGCCTGGCTCAATCCACGCACCTCTCCTTCTCGCGCACACAGGCGGCTATGGCGTTGAAGACCTCCTCTCGGGGAACACCGCTCGGCGGCTGGTCGCCGACGCAGGCGCCCAGCAGGCGCGCCAGGCCCCGCAGATCGTGGGGGCCGTAGCGCCCCGCCCGCTGCTGTGTGGGCACCACGCTCTGCGGCACAAAGTAATTTTGCCGCTGTTCCTCCACCTCGTCGACCAGCTGCGTGGGAAGGGCAAGCAAACAGCCAACAACTGTTACCAAGCGTGCAGTATGGCACGAAGCAATGCACTGCTAATCTGCAACACTTCTCAGCCCTACATGACAACCATACCCACATCAGCTAAAGCGCATGCCCTGCTTGCTTCACCGCTGACCTGTTCGCTGAACACGCCCCGCACACGCCTCACCTCCTCCACCCGGTGCTGCAAAACCAGCTTCTCCGTCTGCCACCGGCTCCTCGCCTCTGCCCACTCCGCCTTCTCTGCCTGCAGCTTCTGCAGCCGCTCCCTCAGGCAGGGCAGCGCATGGCCGTCGCGTTGCGACGTGGGCATTGACGCGCTGCAATCGGGGCAGGTGTAGCTGCCTGCGCGGCAGGCGGACTCGTGCGACACCAGGGAGCTGTATTCGCCACGCCAAGGGCAATCCTCGTGCTTGCATGTCACCTGGTGGGAGTAGGAGCAAGCAGCAGGCAAGTCCAAAGCACAGTGGACGGTATGCACGGGTGCGTCCAAGCGGGGTGGAACTTGACGCAAGCAAGTTGTGAGGCCAAGCAGAATCTGGAGGTGTAAACAGCGCGCCTGCCATCAGCATCAGCCCTTGCATTAGTTTCGTGGCGCTGCCTCTGCCCTTATCAGTGCATCAAACCCAGCATAAGGATCCGCTGCCACTCTCTGCTCCCACGTCGAAACCCCCACCTTGACCTTGCCCAGCAGACGGTGCAGCAGCGGGCTCGCGTCCCGCAGCCGTCTCAGGCTGTGCCGCTGCGTCGGGGCTTGGCAGTCGGGGCACGCCTGCCGGCCACCGCGGTCAAGCCACGTGTTGATGCAGACCGAGCAGAACAGGTGGTGGCAGGGCGTCTGGGAGGCGCCATCGTAGGGAACCAGGCCGCAGCATATGGAGCACACCAGCTGCGCTTACATGCAGGGGCGAAGGCAGGTGGTGTGTGTCGGTGTGTCGGTGTGGCGAGGCGGCTAGATGTGGCAGCAGATGGCTGGCATCATTCCTCCTGTAACATATCCTGTAGTTCGTGTGGCATCCCAATCGCAAATCGCCGGTTTGAGTTTGGCGTGTGCGGCGTCGGGCGCGCTCCCCACCTCGTCGGCGACTTCGCCTGCCACCTGCTCCACCGGCAGGCTCGACAGCACATGTGCCGTTGGGGCGAAGCACGCAGATCTGCGCTGCATTTGCACAGGAAGCACACCAGGCCGCGGCTACAACCTGGGCACTCTGACGAAATCTGAGACTGTAGAAAATCACAGTTTGATCATCAAGATGTGCGCCACTACATTGATTGGTACACACAAAGTCTAACAGCATGATACGGGCCATTGATGCACACCGCACCTGAATAAAGGGGGGCCTGAAATGCAGCCGGCACTCCTCCAGAGGGTGGTGGCCGGGCGCTCTGGCCGCGAAGCCACCTTTAGATGTAGTGCATGGCTTCTGCAAGCCTTGGATGGTGGGGGGCGGCCTTCTGATCCTGGATCGCCTGTGCAGGTGTGATCGCGTTCTCGCTGTCAAGCGTACCTTACTGTTGCCAGCGTGTGAGCTTGTCAAACTTTGTACATGCATGTCACTCCCTGGTTGGCTGGTGGTGCATGACTGCAGCTGTGCCGCTGCATCAGTTGCCACGCCAACGCTGCTCTGCTGCGACGCCTGTGCGCAGGCTTCTTGCACCCGCGCTTATGCCATTGATGGCTCCGCTGTGGAAAATTGGGAGGATGTGCGCACCCGCAGCGACAGACCGGCGCAGCCGCAAGCCAAGGCCAGCTGGGCCACACCCCCTTTCGGCAGCAAGGCCCCTGCCGCTTGGACGCAGGGCCCCGGCGACGGCGATGCCCGCCAGGCCCGCCCCAGCCGCAGCTATCGCGAAGGCGATGGCGGCCGCTATCGCGACGGCGACGGCGGCCGCTATCGCGACGGCGACGTCGCCCGCTATCGCGAAGGCGACGGCGCCCGTTATCGCGATGGCGACGGCACCCGCTGGCGGGACGGCGACGGCGCCCGCTGGCGCGGACGAGGGCGGGAGTGGTCCCATGAAAGGGCGCAGACGCGCACCATCGACGCGCTCATGCCGGAGATATTTGCGGCCCCCAGCCTGGAGGCGCTGGAAGGCGTGATCATCCGCAACGCGCGCGACTTCAACCACGACCACGTGGCGGCCAGCATCGCGCGCCTGGCGTCGCTCATGGGCGCGGAGACGGGCGCGGACCAGAGCGTTGGGCGGCCGAGGGAGGGGCCGGCGCGGAAGCGGGAGCTCGCACAGGCGCAGCGGCTGCTGTCGGGGCTGTGCAGCGCACTGCTCAGGTGCGGGGTGGGGCTGGGCGCTGCGTGCTGGGTGGGCGGCGCACGGCGAAGCAGACTGGACGGTCCGCGCACCCGCTCCTCATGTGGTGCTTGGCTGCACGCCAGCTGAAGTACTCCCGCGGCCATTTGAATCTGTAGGCATCAATTGCAGTCCAGTGCAGCTGCCACCGCCGCAGCCGCCGCTGGTGACGCGGCTGCGCCCCTCACGCCCTCACTCTTTGCAGGTTCCCTGCTACCGTGTCGGCCCGCCAGATCACCACTGGGCTGCGCACGCTGGCGCTGCTGGCGCCGCAGGATTCTGAGGACCTGTCCCTGCAGCTGTGCAAGCTGCTGGTGGCCGGCGATGGCAGGCGGATGGAGGCGGTGGGTGCTGGGCGGGCCGCCTCTCGCCCCTTTTGGCGTGCGGGCCCGCGGCTCTGGCTGCGGTCATCCCGGGCGCGCCCTGTTATGTACACGTCCGCCTCAGGGTCCAGTGCTGCTTTGCATGCTGCATCGTGCACTGTTGTGCGGCCACATCCCGACCCTTCCCGGCCATGCACACCCCGCCCTTGGCCATGCGCCATATCTCGAAAAGGCCGAGGGGATGGAGGCCGTTCTCATAGCCTGGGCGTTGGTGAAGCTGCCCAACGGCGTCCCCGAGCCCGCCGCCGCCTACACAGAGGCCCTGGTGGCAGAGGCCGACGGCCCAAAGCGCGGCGGCGGCGGCGGCGATGCAGCGGCGGGGCCCTCGGACCCTACAGACACAGAGCAGCGGGACGCCATCTACCGCCGGTTGTGGCAGCTGCTGGCGATTGCGGCGGTGCGGCTGGCGCCGTCGATGGAGCGCGGCTTGGGCACCATGCTGTGGTCGTTCGGCCGCGCGCACCAGGATCAGGACGGGCGGCTCGCAGAGGTGCGAGGCGCGTGCGGTCGGGCGTGCGCGCGGGCGCCAAAGCCGCTTGCCAGCAGCGAATGCGGTCTATGCGGCCCCCGGGACGCCTGGTCGCGCGCCTGGGCAGCCCGTTACGCAGCTCCGCCCGATGGAGATTGCTGATGCAGCCGCGGGCCGGCAGGCATTTGGCTAGGGGCCCCGTGCCTTCTGTCGACGTCGGTTCTTTTCAGATGCACGCGGCAGCCGCTCGTGGCTGCGCCGGCTTCTCCGTCCCCCTGTTGATAGCAGGTAGCAACAGTGCGTTTCCCTCCGGCTCCACCCCCCCCCCCTGGCATGCTGTCCCTTGACCATCCCCCCCTCAGGCGCTGGCCACCCGCGCCGCGGACACGGCGCCGTTCCTGATGGCCCGTGACCTGGTGCCCATGACCTTTGCGTACGCGCAGCATCATGTCAGGCGGCAGCGCGGCGTCGAGGCCCAGTGGCGGCAGCAGCTGGCCGACTTGCAGGGCCTGCACGGCCCCTCCGGCGCACGCGCCATTGAGCGCCTGCGCGCGGTGCTGCCGCGCGCGGTCAAGAACCTGCTGCCGGAGCTGCTGTCGTGGCAGCTGGCGGCGCTGCTCGCGTCGCTGCGGCTGGCGGGCATCTCCGACCCGGAGCTGATCCAGATGGCGCTGCCGCAGGTCGTCGACGCCGCCAAGCACTACGGCAGCACGAGCCACCTGGCGCCGCGCCCCTGGAACGTGTCCTGGCAGCACCTCTCGCAGCTCGCGGTCGGCTGCCTGCCCTTAGGCGTAAAGGCGGCTGACCTGGCGGTGGCAGGCTCGGCGGTGGACACGGACGCCACGGGCGAGAGCCTCGACGGCGGCGGCGGCTTTGACGCGGCCGGGCACAACGACGAGGAGCAGGCGCGAGAGGACGAGCTGGCGGCCGCGCTGACAACCGCCGCCGCCGCCGCTGCTAAGGGCGGCGCCGCGGCGGCGCCCCAGAGCCACGCCGCGGCGCGGGCGGCGATCTCTGCGGTCGCGGCGGCAGCCCAACGGCTGATGCAGCGCGAGCAGGAGCGGTGCCAACTGCGCGCCACAGAGCCGCTCGAGCGTTCGGGCGTCGCCATGTCCCTGCAGGTGTGGCCGCAGCGCTCGTCGGCGATCGTCCGCGCCACCGCGGCGGTCTTGCCCGAGGCCGCGCCCGCGCTGGCGCTCGCGTTCGCGGAGCACGCGCTGCGCTCGCAGCAGCTCCCGGTGCTGAGCTTGCGGGCGCTGCTGCTGGATGTGATGTCCATGAACATATGCGGCCTGGTGGACGCGTCGCTCCTGGGGGGGGAGTTCTACCCCGCCGTGTGTGACGCCCTCGTCGCCCGCCTGCCGGCGGCGCGCGCCGGCCAGCTCGCTGGCTTCGCCGGCCGCCTGTCGCTGCTGCAGCCGCCGCCGGCCGGCGTGCTGCGCATGCTGGAGGGGCCCCTGGCGGCCAAGGCGGGCCGACTCAGCGGCGTGCAGCTGTCGCACGTCGTGTCTGCTTACACGTCGGTGCCGTTTTCGATGCGGCCGCGGCCGGAGGATGTGGGGGATGCGCCCGAGGTGCTGCCCCCACCGCCCGCTGGGGCGCCCCAGCACTGGGCCTGGGACCTCAGCCTGCCGGCGCCGCCCGCAGGCGCCCCAGCGGGCGAGCTGGCGCGCGCCGCCGCTGCGGCCGCCGCCGCCGCCGCCGCCGCCAGCGCGGACGGCGCGGCGGAGGGCGACGG
>NW_014012953.1:0-2588 GCF_000611645.1 Monoraphidium neglectum
GGGTGCGGCCCTGCGCGGCGGCAGGGTGGGGTGGGGCAGTGGCAGGGCGGCGGCGGGCAGGGTGTTGCGGCGCAAGTAGTGAGGAAGAAGCAGGTCCTACGTTGGGCCCTCACAACAGCACAGGTTTTCAGCAATACTCAGGCGCCTGCCCCGAGCCATACATTTCGGCGCAAACCCGCCCGACGGTGTCGAATGAAAGGGGCGGCGCAGAGGGGAAGGGGGGCCACCCAGGAATGGTGACCGCCCAACCAGCAGCGCTCGAGCCTGCCAACCAGGGCCCGCCCCCACCTGCAAATGAACTGCCGCGTAGTCATTGAGCAGCTGCTGCTTGAGGGCCCCCGACATTTCCAAGTCAAGGGAGGGCCCTGGGGTCGAGGGGTGGGGGTTGTGGGGGTGCTTGAGGGGTGGGGCGGGAGGAGGTGCGTGAGGGGTGAGCCGGAAGGAGGTCGGCGCAGCGGTGGGAGCCAGGGGCACATCGGCGCGCGGGCCGTCTGCTAGCTCTGGGCGCAATGCAATACCCCTATTACTGCGCGTGAAACAGCGAGTCTGCAGGGCTCACGCCGGCGCCAAAAAGGTGCAAAGAGGCCCCCCGTGCAAAGAGGCCCCCCGTGCAAAGAGGCCCCCCGTTTTTGAGGCAGATGCCGCAAGAAAAGAGCTCGCACCGGCCTGCACCGCGGCGCCGTCCACTGACGCCTTGCTCCTCTGCCACGCCGCCGCAGCCGCCGCCGCCGCCGCGCCGCCGGCGCTGCCCTTCTGCTTCGCCGCTTTGGCCGGCGGCTGCAGGTTCAGGGCAGCTGCCTCCGACGCCGGCTGCAGGCCCGTCTGCTCGACCCACTCGTCCCATTTCTTGTTCCAGCCTATGTAATGTATGAGATAGTACCACTGCCCATCTTCGCGCTTTTGGGCCTTTAGAACTTTGGCCTCGTAAAAGCGGTCGGTGTGGGGCACCAGGACGCTCGCGCCGACCGAAAACGGGCCCGTGTCGCCCATCACGCCACGAGCGCCGGGGCGCGCTCAAGCGGCGCAGCGCACGTGGTCTGCCGCGGCCGTGCCCGGCGCTGCGGCCTGCTGGGGGTCTCCAAGGGGCCGGGCTGGTCGCCGAGCCCGGGGCCGCTGGGTGCTGAGGCGACGCAGCGAAACGACGGTGCTGCAGCAGCAGTGGCAGCGATGCGCCACGCTCCTCCTGCACAGTGGCCTAGACGTACGATTGCGTGTTCAAGTTCTGTGCCAATGATGATACTGTTGATTCAATACACGAACGCACACGAAAAGGCCGCGAAGGCAACAACAGGGCAACACCGAGATCTCAAGGGAGTTGTGATCTCAAGAGATACAAGCGAGCGTACAATGGGACCATTGGATACCGTACGTGAAAGGCCGGAGTACTGCGACAGGTATCGTATCATACGTGGACAGCGAGGCGCACGGTTGGCTCAACGAGATGCTGCCGGTGTCTGCTGCAGACGTCCAGAGCACTCCCACAAATGCCGCCACTGACGATCATGATGATAAGCAACAAAATCGCGATCAATCTTCATCAGACACTGTGTGATGGGGGCGGAGCGGCACAGTCAGCCAAAGTCAAGGCAGCCTCCTCTGAGGCGCAAACGCAACAAAGGTCTGTGTGTGTGCTTGCGCATGGGCGCGTGTGTGCGCATGGGTGTGTGCGTGCGCGTGGGTGCGTGCATGCACGCGTGCACGCGCGTGCGCGCGTGTGTGCGTCACTCCTGGGGCAGCCATGAGTGTCTGGCTCTGCGTTGGCCTGGGCAATTGCGAAGTCTCATTCCTTTCCCCTGTAGTGTGCGGGAACCTGGGCTTGTAATGCACCGTGCAAATCACTGGGCCAGCAAATCCAGGGCCGCGCGCTCCGGGCGCCTCGGCGCTGCATAGTGCGGCGGTCTGGGGGCCGGGCTTGCCGCTGCAGTGGAATCCTTGGAGGAAGCGAAGAGGAAGGGGCGGCTGGGGTGGCCTGGTGCGGCAGGGTCTGTCAGGGGACCCGGAGGTGAACCTGTGAAGCCATGCCCAACCAGCAGGCAAACCCAAATGCGTGTGCTTGTCAAAGTTACATCGTTGTATCGTGTTGCAAAAAGATGCCCTGCCTCTCTCAGCAAGGCCGAACCAGGGAACCGCAGGAGCCTTGCGGCGCTTTCACCACACTCACAGCTGCAAACCCCCCTAACTTAAACAACTCCTCTGCTGACAACACGAGGCGCTCCCCAAGACACCACGGGGGTGTGTGCCACTCGGCCAGCGGTGTGGACGCGCGGCACGCTCCAACATGCGAGCTCGGCATTTGCAGGCCGGCCGGTCAACAAAGCTGCTGCCAGCATCTTGCAGCTTTGCAGCAGGGTCGAGGTGATACGGTCAACGCGGACGCGTCCCAGAATGCCGAGTTACCAAGAGGAGGACTGGACACGGCGACCTTGGCGGGCGCGGCGTGTGCCGTCATGCACTGGGCTTTGCAAGCGATAGCCCCCAACCCTCACAACATGGCAGCACGCTCAGAAAGCGGTGCGCCATCCAGGCCCGCCTCGCGGGCCGGCCGCACGCCGCCGCGCAACGCTATCGGCGGCGGCGCCGCCCCGAAC
>NW_014012953.1:3115-11318 GCF_000611645.1 Monoraphidium neglectum
GCCCCGGAGGCAGCACCGCCGCAAGCGCTGCGCCAAAGCCCCGCCCCGGCCCGGCCGGCCACGGGTGTTGCTGCCTCGGCGGCCTCTGCTGCGGCATAGGCTGCGGCTGGTTGCGGTCGGTGCCGTAAGCTGCGGGGATATGCTGCGGCCCCTGTGGCACGCCGCAGAACTGCTGCCCCTGGTGGGCGGGGGCCCAATGGTTGAAGGCCCATGCTGAGTGCTGGAACTGCTGCTGGTGCTGGTGCTGCTGCTGCTGCTGCTGCTGCTGCTGCAGCGGCTGCTGCTGCTGCTGCTGGTGGTGGTGGTGGTGGTGGTGGTGGTGGTGGTGGTGGTGGAGCTGCTGCTGCTGCGACCGCTGCTGTTGCCACTGCTGCTGCTGCTGCTGCCACTGCTGCTGCTGCTGCCACTGCTGCTGCTGCCTGTACTTGGCCATTTTCGCCTGCTGGTACTCTTTGAAGCCCGGCCTCTTGGAGCGCTGCCTCTTGTATTGGCACGCGCCCGGGCGGCCGCCTGCTGCGCCCCACGGCCTGAGGTGGACGCGTGCATGTGTGCAGGGTTCGAGGACGGGTTGGGTGAGGTGGGGTTATTGGGTGTCTGTGCTTTACCGCGTCGGGCTCCCATGTAATGTAGTCAAGGATGTGGCGTGCGTGCCCGCGAACCGCCCAGGTAGTGGCCACCCCGCCCCTTGGTCGACCAGGCTGATGCAATGCCCAGCACCACACCCAATAAGGCCAGCCTTGGAACGAACGCGCCTCACCCCCCCGGCCGCCACTCACCCATGGCATTCACGAGGAATCCGTGGCTGTTGGCGGTAGCGCCCTCCACCCCAGACGGCTCCAGCTGCAGCATAGCGCTCGCCGCCGCTGTGGCCTGGGGCGTGGAGGGGGTGACGGCGTCGGCAGCGCGCAGTGCGGTGAGTTTGAGGGCGAGACATATATCAATCACTCCTGGCACCAGCCATGGTCCTGCCGCTCGTCAACAACATCAGGGATCATCAAAAAGGGGCAAGAGCCCATGCAACGCGCGCCGCCCTGCAACTCCGCACAGGCTTGACAGCCCCAGCACCAGAATCTGCCCTTTGTTCTCTGCCAAAACAGCGACACAGGCGCAGCACGTGCGTGCGCCCACCTCAAACGCGCGCCCCTCGTCTGCGGCCGCGGTGACGTCGTCGCTGCGCGCCCCGCCGAGCTCGATGAGCCTTGCGCCAGCGGCGTCACCTGCGACCACCACCTGCGGTGTTTGCAGTGGGACGGGGTGATGCCTCCGGGCTGATCGCGCGCGGGCCCGCGGGTGGTTGACAAGTCATTCAGCGGCTGGCGCCCGCGCCAAGCAAGGCGTGCGCGAACAAGCGTTGGTGGCACAGCGCGGCGGGCTGCCCTTGGGTATATGTAGTCCATTGGTGTTTGACGACAATGCGCACTCACGCAGCACCCATCTCAGATTCTGCAGCAGCCCCGCCCACCGCAAACCACGCACCTCGCAGGTGGGGATGTCGTCGGCGCTGAGCTTCACGCTGGCATCCTGCTCAGCGGAGCTGGTCTCCAGGGGGCTGTGGCGTGCGGGGCTGGCCAGGCGCACCTAGTAGAATGATGAGGTTGTGTGTGTGTGTGTGGGGGGGGGGGCGGGGGGATAGTCGCTTGGGCAGGTGAGCATTCCGCTTGACCTGACCCCCACGGGCTGTGACACAGCAGCTTGTATGGGCGCACTGCGGGGGGGTGCAATATGCTTGCGCCCTCGGCAAGCGTGTCTTCCTGCAATTAGGAAGAGGCCGCCTGCCGGCCTGTGGATGGCTGTGACACCACCATGGGCCCCCGCCCTCAATTCACCCAGCCAGGTCTGCGCCCTCCGCTTGCCCATCCCATGCGTCGTGCCCAGGCAGCTAAGAAAGCGCAATCAAAGCGGGAGCCACACACCTTGTCTGTGAGCAAGCCCTTTATGGGCGAGCTGGGCCTGCTGCGGTCGCCCTGGCTGCCAACAGCAGAGGTCACGTCGGCGTCACGCGCCTCCAACTCGCGCTCCAGGATCTTCAGGGCGTGGGATGGGAAGGGGGCCAATGTGTGGGGGGCCAGGGTGAAGGAAGTGGGTGGGCAGGGAGGGACGTTTGGGAGGTCAACCGGCGGGATGCATGCTGCATCAGGTATATGCAGCAGTGAGGGGCAGGTTGGTGCTGTGGATTGCTTGGCCAGAGGCAGACAAGTGCTGCGCAACTGGGTGGACGCGCACAGATCGACACCACAATTTGTTGCAATCGCTTCCGTCAAGTCCAACCTCCTGCCGCGCACTCGTATGGCTGGCCTTGCACGCCGCCTCGAGTGAGCACTCATGCATCACCCTGTCACAGCAGGATATGCCCCAGTCCCGGCCCCCGCAAACCGCGCACCTGGCAGGTGGGGATGTCGTCGGCGCTGAGCTTCACGCTGGCATCCTGCTCAGCGGAGCTGATCTCCAGGGGGCCCTGGCGGGCGGGGCTGGCCGGGCGCACCTAGTGGAAAGATGAGGTGCGTATGGGGTTTGGGGGTGGGGTGGGGTCGGTGAGGGTGTTAGAGGGGTGGTTTGGCGGGGGGAGAGTCGCTTGGGCGGGTGAGCTTTCCGCTGGACCTGGCCCCCACGGGCTGTCACACAGCAGCTCGTACAGTGTGGGCGCGATGCGTGGGGGGGGGGGGTGCAAAGTGCACTCAAGCGTGTCTGCCTGCAAGCAGGAAAAGGCCGCCTGCCGGCCTCTAGATGGCTGTGACATCACTGCAGGGCCCCACCCTTCTGCCACCCTGCCAGGTCCACGCCCTCCCCTTGCCCATCACATGCGGTGTGCCGGGGCAGCTTGTAAAGGGCAATCAAGCGAGAGCCACACCTGGTCACTCTTGAGCATGCTCTTTGCGGGCGAGCAGGGCCTGCTGCGGTCGCCCTGGCCGCCCACAGCAGAGGTCACCTCGGCGTCACGCGCCTCCAAATTGCGCTCCAGGATCTTCAAGGGCGTGGGATGGGACGCGGATCGATTCAAATGAGGGCAGGCGGGAGGAAGTGGGACGGGCATTTGGGAGGTGAACAGGCGGGATGCGTGCTGAATGGTTGGTATCGCTGCAGTGTGCGGCGGGCTGCTGCTGTGGATGACCTGATTGGCCAGACGCAAGCGGCCTCTGGGGCAAACGCTCAGCAAATTGGGTTGGCGTGTGCGGGATGACGCCACCGGCGTTTGCCCTGCATCTGTCATGGCCAAACCTCTGCCGGCCGCGCAATCTTGAGGCCGGCCCTGCCCGCCGCCTCAACTGAGCACGTCCCAAAACACCCCATCCCGGTCTCACGTCGGAGGTACAGCACGGGCCGGCCTTGGGCAGGATGCAGCACTCGGGGTCAATGGCCCCTGGGTCCCTCCAGGGGGGGTGCGGCATCCCCCTGGGAGAGGCGAAGGAGCCGGCCTCGGCGGAACGATAGGCCAACTCCTGCAGGAGTGCGTGAGGGGCAGCGGCACAGGGCGCTCAAAAAGGGATCGGAAGAGACTGGGTCGACGGACCTCAGGTAATCAGCGGTGTTGATGAGTAGACGTACGGTGCTTGTTGGCGGAGGGCTGCGATCGGACGCGGCCGGATGCAGCTGGCAGGGCCAGCGCAGCCGCGCGCATCGCACGCGTCTTCGTGCCCCGCCCTAATCCGCCTCAGCCCCGCGCGCACCTCGTCAAGTATGTAGCTCCAGGACTGTGTGGCTTGAGGCCCATCACAAAGCTCCACAACGCCGCTGTAGCGGTGGCCAAAGGGCTGGTTGAACGCGGCCAGGCCGACAGCCCTGCAGAAAGACAGCTCGTCTTCGGGGTAGTCCTCCGAGCAGCCGGCGCCGATCCCCCACGCCCTTGCCGCGAACCTGCGCGGAGCATTTTTTGCGAGGGGGATGGAGGAGGCGCTTCGCGGGTCAGGGTGGGCGGCCAATCGCCAGAATTGGCAGGTCGCGAAGAAGCCTCCGCGAAGGCGCCAGGCGCGAGGGGCCAGCGAAGCGACGCTCGAGCTGGGTCCGGCCCTCTGCTTGACGGCGGACAAGCAGCGCGCGGGAGCCCCGCCGGCGGTGTTTTGGGCCTCACCAGGGGTGGTCAACAAACACCCGGGGGATGTCGCGGTCGCTGGAGATGTATAACTTGACGGGCTCCCCCTTGATCACGACCTCCCGGCAGGTGTCCCACCCAGGGTACTTCGTGCTGCGCGAGCCCGCCCTGCAGTTGGTCGTGGTTGGCGCCAGAGATAGATATTGGTGAGGAAGACTGGAGCAGTGAATGGTTTTTGGGACAACTTGCCGACAGAAAGCGGCATGCAGCGGCCTCAGACCTGCACCCCACCTTGCCCCCCCCCCCAACAACGAACCACCAAGAAGGGCGATGCAGCAGGGCTGCACTTGCGCAAGGTAGGGGGGGGGGGCAGCGGCTGGAGAGGAGTGCATCGCATGCTCAGCTATTAGGAGGGCTGCAGGACTGCTGGGGTTGTCACCCACGCACCGGGGGGAGACGCTCTCGGTGTTGGTGTTGGCTTGGTCTAGCAGCTCAAGAGGCGCCTGACCCGCCCGATCGTCCAGGGCCCCTGTTTTGGAGAGAAGCAGCAGATATGTCTGTGAGTGGGTGCGATTGAAAGGCAGGTGTCGCCAATTGGCGTTCAGCGGCATATTTTGCTGCGCATGGGCGGTGTGCTTGCCAGCCCATGGGCGCTTCATGGGGCAGAGCAACGGCGTGATGTAAGATCCGCGCGATCAGCAGTGCACACACCTGTCGTCAGGGGCGCCACCTCAGACTCCATGCCCGTCCCTTTCTCCTCGTCTTCGATTGGCGCGCCGCCACCATCCCATGCATGCGCCGCCATGGGCGTTTGCAACGTCTCGCCGCCCTCATGCGCTGCTTCCGCATGGGCGTGCTGCTCCTCTGCAGGCGCTTGCTGCTGCTCAATTGAGGCATGTGCACTGCTGCGATGTGTGAGCGGGGGCGCATGTCACCGTCAGCACAGGGTTACAGGCCAGCATCAGCCCTAGAGTGCATGCGTGTGCCAATGCAGGGCCGCAGATCGGGTGCCCGCGGCTGAAGCATGCCCGGCGCAGCAGGCGCGCAAGCGCGGTCAACGCACCTGATCGCCACCGCCACCCCTTCTGCGCTGCATGACTGCTTCAATGACTCGTACAAAGCTTCCCAAATGCCAACGGCAGCTCCGGCCAATCCGTATGCCTGCCGAAGCAGATCCGCTGCCGCTTCTTGTCCTTGCACGAGGCTCAGGGCGCCCTGTAGAATAGACCACTTGGATAATAAGTCACATGTGTCACCTTATACACGCGGCATGAGCGGCTGCGCGCGCACAAGCTCGGGCTCGGTCCCCAGCAAAAACCGCAACCATAAGCCACGCTCCCCTCACCTGGGCGACTGCCAAGCCCACGAACATGGCATCCTGTGCCATGTTTCCTGCTGCCATCACTCCTCTCAGGGCGTCATGCTAAGAACACCGTGCTGAGTGCACCCGCAAGACGCTGTTGACTCTCCTTTGAACGATTTGTTTGAGATAAACAAATCGAGCATCTGACAGTTGAGCGAACGCGTAGCGTACTCTCGAGCGAGCAGGAGTGCAAACTCGTGGAATTCGATGGGACCGAGGCTGCTTTCAAGTTGATGGCGTTGCATGAACAAACACAATCACACGTACAGTGTACGTGTGTACTGCAGGCACCTTATCGTCTCTGCGTATCTTCTACATCCTTGATGCTTGGCCTGGGTGAGCTTGCCGACCTCACCCCCATCCCTGTCACCGTCCTGGTAGGCACCACAACCCTTGAACAAATCCTCCCGTTACATTTTGCATACTCTCCCATCAACAAGCAGTGCCCAGAGAGTGTGCGCAATGTGGACGGCTGCACATGCAAGCACGCCAACAGCAGCGACGTGCGGTGGTCACATCCACGTGTGCGCAACCTTCAAGCTGCGCCGGCTGCTGATAATCGAGCGTTTACAAAGCGAGGCAACCAAATCACGTTTGTTGCCAGCATCTAGTGACCTCGATCATTATGTGGCTGCCCATACGGCCCCGCCACAACGCCGGCGCACTCAGCGGCACCGCGCCCGCAGCGGCCCCTGCTGCCCCTAGCGCGACCGTACCGCGTGGCGCGCGCCGCCACTACTGGCAGCAGCTAGCTGCAGTGCAACCGCGGCGAGGGCGAGCACGCCCGCCATGTTGTCGCCCTCAGACGTAAAAGTTTCCAGGAGCAGCCTCGGCACGCACGTGACGGCGAGCGCGCCGAGCAGCGGCCAGGGCGGCAGCAGCGAGCGCAGCTCGAAATTGTGTGGGAGTGCGTCCGCCTGACTCAAGCTCGAGCTTCGGCACATTGAGCACGTCAGCAGCTGCCGGCACTGCCGCCGCCTCCGCCTCTGAGAGCGGGCCCCGCCAGGCGCCGCCGCGCCGCGCCGCACGGCGTCGCCCCGTCTTTCCCTTCTTGCGGCCATTTCGCGCCGCCGACTGGCCGTCGGCTGGCCGGGGCGCCGATGCGACGGCGGCGGCGCAGTTGGAAGCTGTCAGAAGTCTGCCGTCTCCACCAGGACCAGGACCTGCAATTGATCAAACAGTCAGAATCGTGTGACCAGAACGCACAGTGGCGTCCCTAGGGCGCTTACGTTGGCAGAAGCGCTCATTTGCCGGGCTGCCCAGGTGCGTGTACCGCCTCCCCGGCCCCTGCACACCTCAAGTTTGTAGAGCAGAACTCCCATTTGGTTGAGCCAGCTGGGCATAGGCGTTCCGTGCAGGAGGCAGAGCATCCTTGAGACAGGCTGCTCAATGCAGGGCCGCTAGATGAGCGCCTGCAGCCAGGACATCGGCAGCGTCGGACGCCGCCTCCGCCGCGCGCACACCTGGCCGCCCCCCAGGCAGCAACCAATCACGCCAGGTCCCAAGGGAAGGCTGCCTGGCGGCCCAAAATCGTGGGCGCGGGCTGCTGAATTAGGAAAGGCTTCCAGCCTGCGCATGTGTTGTTTCTTATAATAGCCTAGTTTTGCATGTGATGTCGCCTCTGCATGTCCGCAGGGTGCAATGACGGTTCTGCAACCTGCACAGCTGTCGGTGCTGCCCCTGCGCACATCAGGTGCGCACGCACGCACGCACTTGCACGCGCACAAACCCATGTTATCACATTGGCCTGCACCTCACACAGCGGCTGCACGACAGGCTGCAGAGCCCTACCGCCGGTTCCTGCGACTCACATGCAGCCGCCCCGCCCCCCCGTCTGCACAAGGGGCAGGACTCCTGGCTCTGCATCGCCCATACAACCTGGTGTGCTCTTTTACAGCTAGCCGTGGCCGCCCGGTGCCGAAGCGGGCTCCAGCCTGACGAGTTCATGCCAGTGCTGATGCCAGGTGCTCATGCCCGATGCTCGTGTCCAGGGATGGGCACCGCATCTACCCACAGAGGTGGCGATGCGGCCCCAGTGCTACACAAAACAGGCAACTGCAACGCACAGGTGTGCATCGCCTGCATGGGCTCCCAAAAGGGCCCGCCCATGTCTGCCTAGCAGCCGTCCCCAGCCAGGGGACGCCGCTGTGAGCCGCGGCAATCAGCAGTGCATGTAGAAGCAGCGGGCTTGCCGTGCGCTCTGCTTGATAGTTGCGTGCAATGCTTTGAGCATGAACACGGCAGTAAGCCGAATCTTGCAGGGAAGTGATCCCTAGTCAACCCAGTGCGGTCGAACGTCCAAAGCCGTCAAGCGTTGCACAGGCCTGCAGTCCATCAAGGTGTTGTTGTGAGCTTTGCTGGTCAATGTGCGGTCAAACTTAAGGCGGAGTGTGGCAAAGCACGCGCTGACGTCGTCCCTGGCGTTGGTGTGACAACCGACTCGAGTATCTTGCGCCCGCACCACGCGGCAACCCAAGCGGCAGGGGCAGGGTTGGCCGCTGTGTGCGTTCAGCAAACCAGGCGGCTGGCGGGGGCAGTGGGCCGTCAGCTCGCTGAATGACAGCCGAGGGTCTAGCAACGGATGCCCCCGCGCCACATCAGCGTTGGCGGTCGTCCTTCAACAAGACAAACGCAGGCGCAACATTCAACTCATTTTCCTCATAGCAAGCCGCCGCGTCAAAGCTGATGGCGACTAGTGGACGCGTTATCTGAGGGTCGCTGGATCAAAGGAGTGTTGGGACAGGCGGGCACCCGGGTGAGGAAGGGGCTCACACCACCGTGACCGCGTCGCCGTCGGCGGCGTTCTCCTTGGC
>NW_014012953.1:11507-12888 GCF_000611645.1 Monoraphidium neglectum
CCGCCTGCACCGCGGCCCTTGGCGCCGGCGGCGGCAATGGGCTGCGCCCGTGCGTGTTTGGCGCCGGCCAGGGAGTCAAAGATGATCTTGACCAGCTGCTCCTTGCGTGAGGCAGCAAACGTAATCGGCTCCTGTGATGTGTTTTCGTTTGTGTGTGTGTGGGTGGGTGGGTGGGTGGGGGCGGGTTGCGTGCGTGCGTGTTTTCCATCAGAGCTTCAAACCCCACGTGAGCTATGAGGCACTGCCCCTCAAAGTTCCCTAAGTGCACCCTCGCTTGCCTGCAACATCCACCCAATCAACCGCCTGCCCACCCCCACACCCAGTCGCAACACATGCAAACATTCAGGCCCCCACCTTGAGGAATTCTGGCAGGCACTTGGCAGCATCCCCCAGCTCCACTGGCAAGAATGCCACCTGCTCCTCCTCATCCTCATCAACTTCATCGTCATCATCGACCTCACCATCCCAGGCCGACCCCTGAGCAGAGGGGCGCAGCGCGGTCGCGGCGTTGGGGGCGAAAGGCGCCGCAGAACGACTGGGGTGACGCTGCTATCCGCGCTGCGCTCTGCCGTATGCAGGAGCTTCCACCACGGCGACCAGAGAGGTTGCCCGCACCCGCCGGCCTGCCGCCCTTTCCCCCGCACCTCGCCGCTGCTCGCTGCGCCACGCTCGTGCGCCAGCGCCGCCGCGGGGCCCAGCTGGAAGCTGAAGCCCGTGGCCCTGCGCAAACAGTATCAGAGGTAAAGCAGGAAAACCACAGTAGGTCGCTCTCACAATAGCACCGTCGGACGCTTGCCCTCCGCTCCCCACTCCTCTCAACCCCGCCTCTCGCGCCGCTGCATATGCCTCAGAACCTGTGCGGCTCCCATGGCCACTGCCACCCCGAAAGGCAGGCTGCTTGTCCCGGCCCGCACCTGTGTGTGTATAGGATGCCCCTCTCTCCCGCGGGCGGGTCCCGCACCTCGATGCCGAAGAGGTAGCGGATCGGCACCAGCGCGGCGCTGGGGGAGCGACCAGCGCTGGGAGCGGCGCCCTGAACAGGTGCAGGTGAGTGCGCGGCGGTCTTAATGCAGTATGTTTGTGTGTGTGTGTGTGTGTGTGTGTGTGTGTTGTGGCTGGGAAGGTGTGCCGGGAGAGATTGCCGTGCTGCTGGGTGATCTGCAAGCCAAAAAGGCATGCGTAGAACACGAACGCGTGCACACGCGCACACACCCACAACCACACACGTGCAAGCCCACACACGCGCACATGCACAAACACACATACACACAGGGGCTGGACACAGGGCACAGCCCCGAAAATGCACCTGGCTGCGTGCGAGGCGAGAGGCCAGCGGCGAGCGCGCGCCGGCGGTGGCAGGCGTGTTCGCAGGCGCGCGCAC
>NW_014012953.1:13480-14015 GCF_000611645.1 Monoraphidium neglectum
ACGCCGGCCCGCAGCTGCGACAGGGGCGTGACGGCGCCAGCGCCGGCGCCGCCGCCGGCCATGCTGCGGCGGAGCTGCAGCAACTGCTCCAGCCGCGGCAACGGCTTCTGCCCGCGCAGCTGTGCGTCGTCTGCACAGCCCCCGCCCGAGACCAGCCCCTGCACCGGGCTGCCGCCGCCGCCGGGCCTCGCGGCCGCAGCGGCCGCGCCGCCGGAGCGCGGCCGCGCCGTGCTGTGGCGGCCGGCGCTCAGCTCGATTGCGCCGTCCGCCGCGGCGGCCCCGCTCGCGCGCGCGAGCGGCGTGCTCAGCGGCGCCGCGCCGGCCGGCGGCCCCGCCGCGGCGGCGCCTGCATGGGGCGTGGGGCACTGGAGTCCAACACCGGGTGATGCGGCTGCGGCGGCGGCTGCGGCGACTGCCCCGGGGGTTGGCGCCGGCGGAGACCTGGGGTCAACGCCGATTGTGGCCTTGGGGCGCTGGCGGTAGGGAGCAGGGGGAGCAGAAGGGGGGGGGGGTGAAGTTTGAGGGGGTTAGTGGC
>NW_014012953.1:14495-23660 GCF_000611645.1 Monoraphidium neglectum
GGGGGGGGGGGTGAAGTTTGAGGGGGTTAGTGGCTTGCCTGTGGCGAGCCCCCGGCACGGTGTGATGCAAGCAAGCCGGCCGGGCATGGTTTGGCTGCTGCTGCACCTGCAATGCTGTCCCTCAGCATCGTGCAGCGCCCAAACCATTGAGCCCGCCCTTCTCCTGCACCCTTCCCCCCTCCACAGTCCACACCTGTGCGGCTTCCCTGGCCGCCCTGATCCTCCCCTCCAGCTCCGCCACCTGCAACAGACAGGGGGCGAGCCGGCAGCTCAAAATGCTCGCACTATCAACGCGGCTCGGGTTGGGGCGGCTGTGGCTGCCAGGACTAGGGGTCTGCGATCGACTCGGATGATGAGCACGCTGCGTGTTGCGCAATCCAAAAACCGGTACATGGCCTGCAAAGCGCTCCGCGTGTGCGCGTCCACAGGCGCATGCGTTCGCACGTGCGCGCGTCCCCACGCGCCTCACCCTCGTGTCGCGCTCCAGCAGCTCAATCTCGCGCAGTCTCAGCGCCTTCTCGGCCTCGTGCACCGCCGACTTGGCCCCGATCAGCTCGTCCTGCTCGATTGGCAGTTCGTTGGGTTGAGCGCATGGATGCTTGCTGTTTGCAGGCGACCGTTCTCGAGCGTGCGAGCTGGCACATCAAAGGCTGTGAGCGAGGTCGGGTGTGTGCTGGAACGCGGCGCGGCGTGCGCTCTAGAGGTCAAACGCTCTGCTAGATGATGCGTGACCCCTGCGGCAGGAGGTGTTGCGTAATCAGAAATGAAGCAACCGGTTGCCGATCAACAAGGCAAAGAGACGGGCGGGTCGCTGCTGCAATGGCAGGTGGCGCATCGGCAGAGGCTCGAGCAGACGAGCACGGCGTCACCTGGAGCGCTTTCATGCGCCGCCGTGCGTCCTCTGCGTTCACACTCTCGGCCGCCTGGCGCTGCGCGCGCGCCTCCCGCTTCCACCGCTCCTCGCTGCGCTTTGCGTCCTGGGGATACAGGTGGTTTGGGGCGTTGCGTTTACAGTTGAAACAGTGCGGCAATGGCGTTGATACTGTGCTGGGTCTGATGGCAACATTCGCGTGCATGCATGTACTCATCTACACACACACACACACACTCTCTCTCTCTCTCTCTCTCTCTCCCCCTCTCTCTCTCTCTCTCTTTCCCGCAGTGATACAGTCACGCCAAACGACTACACACACGAAGCTTGCGCGCACAACTTGTGCATGCACACGCACGCCTTCACGCTGTGCACATGCCCATCCACGCACCCTCAAATCTTCACCATCCGCCGTTTTCCCTCTTCCCACACCCACGCCCGCACACGCTCATATCCAAAAGCAGCAGCAACCCACCTCGGCGGCAGCCAGCAGCACCTTGTCCTGCTCCGCCATGAGCCCCTCCAGCTGACCAATCTTCTGCGACTTGAGGGACCCGTAGGCCTGCAGCAGCCGCCGGTATTGGCGCTGCGACACAGCCACACGACGTCGAGTGCAAGTGGAGGAGTCAGTGTGTGGACAGTTGAATGGGGTCCAGGCAGGGTGGCACCGCCGTGGTGGGGTTGAGATAATGGGTTTGTGCGCGCGGCCGGCTGCTGTGGTGTGCTGGCTGGCAGCGGGTGAGGTGGGCGCCGAAGTGCACGAGCATCAGCGGTTCAGGGCAAACCTCTGCAATGCGGATGCACAGCCCATCCAGGAATTATCACTGCTCGGCCCTTGGGTCGTCAGCCAAAGCAGTCACAATGTTGTGTGCCACGATGAATGCTGTCAAGTAAAACAAAGGTCGCTGCTGCCGTCCCCGCACCCCCCCAGGGCAGCCCACCATCAGCTCTGCATAATCTCTGCCGTGCTGTGCCATCAGCGCCTCGGCCGGCACGGCCGCCTCGTCGTTCCCGCTCGGTCCGGCCGCCGCCGCTCCCGCCGTGCCGGCCCCTGCACCCGCCCCACTGTCTGCCGTGCCCTTGCGCGCCCGCTTGGCCGGCGCGGGCGCGGTAGTGGCGGCGGCTGCTGAGGGGCCGGCGGGTGCGGCTGGGTCGGTCTCGGGCTCCTTGCGCTTGTGGGAGGTCCTTGCACTGTCGGCCTTCGCCTTTGCTGCGGCCTTGGCGCCGCCCCTTGGCTTCCCTGCTGGCTGCTCTTTGGGCACCGCCTCAGCTGCCGCAGGCGGGTCCGCCGCCACGGGGCGCTCAGGCTGCCGGCGTCGCGCGGCTGCCGCTGCAGCCGCATCGCCGCCACCGGCCACCTTGAGCTGCCGCTGCGACTTGCGTGCCGCCGCAGCCGCCTTCCCTTTCAGCTTTGTGGGGGCAGCCTTCTTGGCCTTTGGCTTTGTGACGCCGGCCCCAGCCGCCGTCTTTGCTTTGGCTGTCTTCCCGTCACCATGGGCGGCATTAGCTGCGGTCGCCTTTGCAGGGGCCGTGCCAGTTGCTGCACCTGTTGCTGCTGCGCTGCCCGGAGCTCCGGCGGCGCTCGCACTGCCGCGCCCGGCCTTCCGCTCCTTGGCTGGAGCAGGAGGTGCAGGGGCGCTGCTTGCGGCCTTTTTCGACTTTTGAGCAACGCCCTTGGCCTTAGATGCTGCCGCCGCTGCCTTGGCCGCACCATTGCCTGCCTGAGCGCTGGGACGGCCGGTCTTGTGCATCAGCGCTTGCGGCCGCAGCTCTGGGCTGCCTGGCTCCTCATGTTTCAGTACAATTTTGTTCTCCGCCTGCGCAGCCGTGTGTGGCAAGAGGGGAGCGAATTGCACGGGCTTGTGCGTGCGTTGTGAGCCCATGGACACAGGCAGCCATGGTGCATTCGTTCGTGTTTGCTGCGCGGCACAGAAGGCGCGGCCACACCTTGAGCCAGGCCGGCGTCCCCGTTCCGGCCACCGGTTTCCTATAGTCTACATTGCCGCGGTCCCTAAGGCTCGTTGGCATCGTGAGCCGAAGTTGGTGTGGAAGGGCTCGGCTTACGTGCCTCCTTAATCGATTGCAGTGTGCGTGCAAGGCTTGATATGGGGCGTGAACGAGCCTAATCACCCCATCGCAGCTGACCTCACTGGGACAGCGATCTAAGCTAGCCCACTGTGATGCGTGGTGGTATGAAGACAAATTTAACTGTCGTAGTAGCGCTTGTCAGCATCCAACAGGTGCTGACACGGTCAGCACGGATTCAACTGTAACCGGGTGCGTGCGGTCCTGCAAGAGTCAGCCTACTGCGGCACTGATGCCTAGACAAACATTGCATGATTAAGCGTCTGATGTGATGCTCGAATGTGCAGATCACATATGTTCCCATCAGACAGTGACTTCCGCAAACGCATCGTGAATGGACGCGGCTCCGCCAGTTGACGGTGGTGATGACGAATTAGACGAGCTGTATGAGCAGCAGAACGTGCTGCGGCTCCTGCGCGCGGTCGTTGCACCCGCTGCGGCCGCTGCTTATGCGGCCTCCCCCGCCGGCCTCGACCCGGCCACCACCGGGCCCGAAGCCCCGCCGCTGCTGCCAGAAGAGGCCGGCTGTGCGCTGTGGGACCTGACAGCTGCCCCATTCGGTGCCGCGCACGTGCTGGCGCAAGGCTACGCGACACTAGAGGATTTCCTAGCCCTGCAGCTGCGCCGAAGCTGGGGCCGGGGAACCGGCAGCAGCGCCGTCATTGGTGACGGCAGCGGCGGCGTCGGTGGCGGCGAGAGCAGTGGGACAGATGCAGATGCTTTGCGGATGGCAGAGCTGTGCCTCGGCATCTTTGGCAACATCTACTCTCATGGCGACCTGGCTGGGGCCATCCATCAGCAGCAGCAGCAGCAGCAGCAGCAGCAGCAGCAGCAGCAGCAGCAGCAGCAGCAGCAGCAGCAGGATCCGCCCGGCGCCAATAGCTGCGGCCTCGCGTCACTGGCTGTCGGCGGGGCGCTACTGCTGGACGACCCCCAGACCCTCAGCGAGTGCTGCCGCCTGTGCAGCGCGGCAGTGGCGCTCGGGCGGCAGGTGCGCAACCAGGGGCACGCTCCCGTTAGTGGGGAGCCGGCCGGGGGCCACACTAGGGCCTGAAAATGCATCCGCACCCTTGCAATGCTGGGACCTCGCACCAGCCATGTTCCCCTCAATCCTCTCCCACGCAGGAGTGTAGGTCGCTTGTGTGCTCCATGCCACCAACAGCCACAGATAATCTTGTACTTCAACTTGATAGCTCACATATAAACCACAACTTCGGCGCTCCCCCTCTCCTGCACATAATGGTGGGTTCCAGGTGTCCCAACCCTGGCTGCGCGCCCTGGCGGCCCCAGCGGCGCTCGAGCGGCTGACGTGGATCGCCGCGAGCAGCGCCGTCGCCGCGCTGACTCAGCGCTGCCTGCAGCTGCTGGCGGCGCTGCTTGCCGCAGGCGTCGTCGCCGACGACGGCGGCGGCGGCGGTGATGACGACGGGGGAAGCCCGCCGATCGGCGCTGTGAGGGGCGCAGACGCCTCTGCGGGTCAAGGGGACAGGGGCAGGGAGAGGCCCGCCCAGGAAGGGGCCGAGTCCGCGCAGCCGTCGCTCGAGTCGATGCTCGAGGCTGGGCTGTTGGAAGCCGTCGGGCAGCTGCTGACATCAGCGGCAGACGCGCTGGCCCCAACCCGGCCGCGGCGGGGCTCACCCCAGGCACAGAGCCGCGGCGACGGCGGCGGACGCGGCGGACGCGGCACGGCAGCCGGGGGGTGGGACGACAGCGCGGGAGAGGAGGAGGGGGAGCGGGCCGGCCGGGGAGGCGGCGAGGCGGCGGCGGCGGCGGAGGCGGGGGCTTTCGAGCCGCCTGTGGTGGAAGCCGTCTTGGATCTGGTGCTGCAGATCACTGGCCAGCCCGGCGGTGTAGAAGCCATCGACACATATGATGCGGGTGCGTATGATGGAACGAGCGGGCCAGCAGAGGGCGGCGGCGCCGCGCCAGGGGCTGGTGGCAGCCGCGGGGGCGTCTGCGGGGCCCTGCTGCGGCTGCTTGCCGCCTGCGCGGCGGAGGGCGGGGCCGCGGGCGCCGATCCCGTGCCGCCATCCGTGCGGGATTGCGCTCTAATGGCGGCCGCCCAGCTGCCGCGCGCGCGCCGTGGGTTTGGTGCGCGGCCTGCCCTGTCGGCGGCGGCGGCGGAGGCGCTGCTCGAGAGCGATCTCGAGGATCTTGATCTGCAGGACGCGTGCTGGTACCTGATCGCCTGCTCAGCTGCCGCGGCGCTTGAACGTCGCACCACAAAGGAGACGGCGGCCAGGCCAGAGGGGCGGACCGAGGGGCCCCCGCCTGCACCATCGGCGGCAGAGGAGGCGAACGGGGAGGGGGATGTGGAGGAGGGCGCTGCGCTCAGGCGCGTGTGGGAGGTGCTGCCGCGCTGCAGGGTGCCTGAGTCGTCGCGGCGCTATGCTGACGAGGCGACGCGGTGCTTGGAGGCGTTCCTTGACGGCGGCGGCGGCGGTGGAGGCGGCCGCGGCAGCTGAGGGCTGGCAGGGCTCTTTGTGCGGGAAGGGTTTTGGGCAGGGGTGCTGATGTGATGAGGGGAATCAAAGGTTGTTGTTGTTCAAGCCTGCACTTCCTTTTCCTGTGCTGCTGTTTTCAAGGGCCAAAGAGCGCTGCCATGCTGCCGAGCCCCGTCCCCAGGCTGATGCCACACAATGCAGAACGTGACGGCTTGCATCGGGTGCGCGTATGCGTGCTTCCATCCACTGCTATAAGGCGGACGCCTGCGCGGGGCCATGCACCTGCCTGTGTGTGCGCCCTTTACGACACGGGTTGCGTCCGGTTGAGAGCAGTTACAAGGGCTCGGCGCGGCACGCTTGCGTGATTGCGTTGGACGTCCGCGGTTGCGTGACGCTGCATTGGTGTCACCCGCGTGCGTGCCTGCTGCCAATTGAGCGCTCATTACAAGGTCAAGGGGCGGCGCCTGCACCGCACGCCGCGCGCCATGCTGGCGCACCTCCCAACTGTGCCATGTGATGTGTATCAAGATGCACGCGCCGCCAAGAGATGTAACAAAACCGCTTGCATGTTGCAGCAAGACAACGCACGAATGCCTGCAATAAACAGCAGAGGCGAGCCCACGTCAAGCCACCCAAGGGCAAAAAATGACGACCACACGCACGCTTCACTGCCCGCCGCCGGCGCCGGCGCCGCCAGCTCCCGCGGCGCCGGCCGCCTGCCGCTTCTGCTTCTTTTTCTTCTTTTTCCGCTTCTTATCCAGCAGCCGGCTCACGCTGCTGCCCTCCGTGCCGCCGCCACCGCCGCTGCCGCCGCCGGCGCCCTTTCCGGCCCCCCTGGCACCGCCGGCTGCACTGCCTGCCCCTCCGCCTTCCCGCTGCCCGCCGCCTCCCGCCTCCAGATCCAGATCGTCGTCGGACCCCGAGGAGATCCCGGTGGCCAGATCGAACGCCCGCTGCGTGATCTTGCCCTTCTTGAGCTGAGTCAGCAGCCGGTAGTCACGCGTCAACTCGGCCATTTCATCCCGCTGCTGCAGCTGCCGCCGCTTCGCCGCCGGAAGCTTCTCCTCCGGCTGCTGCTGCTGCTGCCCCTGCCCCTGCCCGTCCGCGCCGCGCCCGCGCTTGCCGTCGGGCGCGCCCCGCTTTGGCGGCTGGCTGCCGCCCGTCGCCGCCGCCTCGGCCTCGGCCACGCGCTTCTGCTTGATCTGCCTCTGCCGCTGCTTCTCCCGGGTCTTGTCGCGAAAGGGGACGCTCTCGGGGTCGACCTGATGAGATGAGGGCGTGTCACAGGGAAGCAGGAGGGGGACAGGTGTGGGTGGGAAGCAGCAAAGGCACGTGATGGGTGGGTGAGTGGGAGCAAGCGAGGGACATAACAGGCAGGCATGAGAGCAAACAGAGCAGATCAAGGAAGGTCGGCGAGAAAAAACGGGGCGCACCCAGCCAATCAGGCGGGCGCAGGGGTGGCTAAGGGCGGAGCGGTGGCGTGGCACAGGGGCGGGGGCTGCGGGGAGCCGTGACGAGCGCCGGAAGGCGGGTGGGGCCGAGGGCGGCCCTCCAGCCGCGCCCGGTGTTGGCCGAGCTCAAGAAACGCAGAGGGCTGTGGCCCCCACCTAGAAGCATATGAAACATGATAAAGACAGATTCAGCATCCGAGGATCCGCCCTTAACCGCGTCATCAACCTCGAAACCAGCTCTTCACATAACATCAAGGGAAACCGGCCCCCTCCTCGGAGGGCAAGGCCAGCCCCCCAAACGCCGCTTCGTCACCCGCCGTCGACGTTTTGTGGTGGAACCCAAATCCGACAAAGAAGGGCGAAACCAACCCACCCGCGTGCCGCGGCGCAGTGCCGCGCGAGCATGTCGAGCCGCAGCCCAGCCCCCAACATGTCATGGTGGGACCTGCGCCACCCCAAGCGTGCAAAATCAGCTGCCCCTTTACCTGTGATGGCGTGAACTCGTCCCTGGGGACCTTCTTGGTCTCCGGCATCCGCGGCAGCCGCAGCAGGCCCATCGCCGCCGCCAGGCGCCCCAGGCTCAGCTCCTGTGTGTGCGCAAACGTGTGTGCGTGTGTGTGTACGTGTGTGTGTTTGTATGCATGCGTGCGTTTGTATTGAGGGGGGTGTATTCCAGCTCCAGCGCACGCTTATGAGCATTCAAATGCATGGGGTTTGCAGGCGGTCCAGAGGGGGTGCAGAGCAAAGTTTAGTTGGGAAATTGCGACAGGGTCTTGGGCGGTAACTTTGGCAAGGAGGAGGGGATCAGGGAGCGGGGGCGGTAGGGATGAGGTTGGGTCGCCGGCGCGGCAGCCCAGGTTGCGGACCGGTCCACGCCTTGTTTGCTTGCTGGCAGCCAGGGTGCACGCCCGAGGCAACCAGACCGTCAAAGCAAGTTGGGAGAGCAGGCCAACCATCCAAGGACCGAGCGCACAGCCACTGTGTCGAGTTGGCACACGGCAGGTGGGGCTCCTCGCAGACCCGATCAGCAGCGCCCTGTTGATACGACCCGAATGCCCACACGCGCCTACCACCTCAACACAGGTGCTCGTGTCCAAGCCCCGCCACTGGCCTTGCAAACGTGCATGCTGAAAGATGGACAGTTACGACCGGAGATAACACACGCCGACGCATCGACCGCGAAACCGACCTGTATCCGGAAGATGTACTTGAGGTGGTGCTCCTTGTAGCCCCTCACGAAACTCACAAACGCGCGCGTGGCCTTGTCCATCGCCTCCCGGTCCGTCTCTGCCTCAGACCGCAGCCAGGCGGTCAGGCCGTCAGGCGCGCCTGGCGGGCGCGTGGCGGTGCGTGCCGGTCAACTGTCGGTCAAACGCTTGAGTACCGCAAGCAATCCAATCCAATGGGATGGTGCATGCCCGTCAAGAACTGGTCAAAGTGTTGGGGAGTCGGGCTCTCGCAGGCCAAAGGTTGTGGGGCTGTGCCGGCGTGGGGTTGTTTGCACGCTCGGTGCGTGCGCAGAGGCGGGCGTGCGTCCACCGGCTGGGTGCAGCCGCCGGAGGTGAGGTGTGGTCAGTCAGACGAGTGAGATAGGGTCAGCCCGCCCAGCATGCATTGCTCAAAGAGCGTTATATGTGTATGAATGCGGCAGATTCATCGGTTGGGGTACATGACCAGGTGAGGCGGCCGTTGTATCGCTCCTCGACCTGGGTGCGAGCCGCAGTATGAGGGCGGCCGGGCAGCTACCTGGCAGCTTCTCGACCTCCTTGAGGGGCACCTTCCGCAGGCGCAGCAGCTCCACGTAGGCCGACTCGCTGGGCAGCAGCAGCGCCAGCGCCGCGCCGCTGCGGCCCATGCGCGCTGTGCGGCCGACCCTACAGGAACAGGGCCGGGTGTGGTGGGGGCGGGGAGGAAGTGTGTCGCAACGCGCAGGCTTTGGACAGGTGGCCGAGGGCAAGCGCGGGGCCGAGGTGGGAGGCCGAGGCGCGTGGTTGACGCAAGGGCCCGGGCGCGAGCGCGCTTGGCGCCGCGGAGCGCGGGGTTGCCAGGGGGGGACCGGCTGGCTTGGGCGCGCCTTTGGGGCGGCCGCTGTCGGGGTGCACCTTTCGGGCCGCGACCGCAGGCATGGCAGCAACCAATGGCAGCAAGCACAAAACGCAAACCCGGGCACACAGGGCATGAGGTAGTTGGCGCCCGCCCCCACCTGTGGACAAAGGCTGAAGGGTCTTGAGGGGGGTCGTATTGAAATACCCAGCCGACGTCGGGAATGTCCAGGCCCCTTGCTGCCAGGTCGGTGCACAGCAGGACGCCTGGG
>NW_014012952.1:0-13206 GCF_000611645.1 Monoraphidium neglectum
CCCCCGCCTCCTCCGCCCAGGTAATGCGCGCCCTGCGGTGGCTGACCGGCGAGGCGTCCGTCCTGCCGGCCATCAAGGACGCCGGCGCCATCAATCAGCTGGTGCCGTTTTTGTCGCGGGAGAGGGAGGCGGCGGCGGGGCCGGAGGCGCAGCTGGAGGCTCTGCACGCGCTGTACAACATATGCAAATTCAATAAGCGTGTGCACCTAGAGGTGTGGCGCATGCGCGCATGTGTGTGTGTGTGTGTGTGTTAGAGTGTTTGTGTGTCTGTGTGTGTATGTGTGTGTGCGCGCGCGCGCGTGCGGCGCATCTTGGTGTGTGCCCGCACTTTCAGCAGGCACGCCAAGCATCGCGTTGCTTCTCCCTTTGCTGAGCGCGACTTCGCCCAGCCCCTGGCCCCAAACATACGCCCCGCGCACCCTGCATTGGGGCGTCGCATGTGGCATGACATGGTACAGCCGCGTGCACACGGACAACGGGGTCGGCGCGATGCGAGGCGCGATTTTTTGCAGCCAGCGCTTGACTCTCATTGCAATTTTGCCACGCTGCATTCCCGACTTGATCAGGTCGCCGCCACCGCGGGCATAGTGCAGCACCTGTGCCGCTTCGCCCTGGAGTCCTCCCCGGCCCTCTCTCAGCAGCAGCAGCAGCAGCAGCAGCAGCCTGCGGTGCTCGACCCTTTGACCGGCGCCGCCGCAGCAGAGGCGCGGCGCGCGGCGGTGCGGGGGTTTGTGGTGCCCATGCTCATCGGCATGGCCAGCACCAGCAGCAGCACGCGCGCCAAGCTGTGGGCGTGCAGCGGCCTGGACATCTTCCTGCAGCTGCTGGGGGAGGAGGTGAGGGAAAGGAGGCCTGGGTCTGCTGGGCGTGTGAGCCTGGAGGGAATTGTATTTTAAGGGAACTGTTGGTTAGAAGGGAATGGTTTGAAACGCAGGGCGCCGCCCCTGCTTAGTGTAAACTTTGCGGGGAGGGGGGGCATGCGGCTCTTCAGGGGTGTCGGCTTTGCGCGTGCTTGACTTGGGGGTGCACATGTGACTGTGTGCGCGGCGCTGGGGTGCGCATGACCCTGCGGGGCCGCGCGTCTCAGGCGCATGGCCGAGGACCCGGAGAGAGCTCAGCTCCCAAGGGTGCGGCTGGCAGCTGCTTAACAGGTGCGTGCACAAGCCCGCAGGACAGCGCCCCGCGGGGGCGCCCATGTCGCCCGTCTCCCACCACATGCGCCCGCGTCCACCCTCAACCCTCAATCCTCCCAACCCACCTCACAGACTTCCTCCCTTCTTCGCTGATCAAACCCTCCACATCCACCCACCCCCCGCCCCCCGCCCCCCATTGAACTGCCCCCAGGACTCCCAGATGCAGGTTGGGCTGCTGCGCGCCCTGGACACCTGGCTGCTGGAGGACCACGCACGCGTGGAGCACCGCCTGGTGGCCCCCCAGGCCGTGGGGCAGCTGGTGGAGCTGTTTGCGACCGCGTGCCGCCAGCGGGACATGGCCACGATGCCGCAGATGCTGGACAGCCTGAAGCTGATGCTGAGCAGGTGGGGGGTGGAGGAGCGGGCGCGGGGGCGATGGAGATGTGTGCGTGATTGCGCGTTGGTGTTCGCGTGCATTCGTCAGCGTGTCAGGTGTGTGTGTGTGTGTGTGTGTGTGTGTGTTTGCACGCGCGTGCACACGTGTGTCTTGCATCCACTGTGTGTGTCGCATGTCTGTTGAGGCACATGTGCAGCTACTGGTTATGCCGCTCAAAGTATGAGAACGGGGGAAGCAGACCCGCGCGGCTTGACGTCCGCTCAGGAGACGCAAGCGCCAGAAAGCAAGGCAGGATGCGGCGAGCGGCTCAACCCTCAAGCGCCCGCCGCGATGCGTCGCCGCCCCCCGCCCCCGAAAGGTCGTCCAAGCTGTCCGTGGCAATGGCCACCGGCGGGCTGGTGCCCCCGCTGCTCGAGCCCCTCGCGTCTCCGCCGGGCGGCGGCGCCCCCATCCTGCGCGCGCGGCTGCTGGAGATACTGCGCGTGCTGTACGAGCACCACCCGCGGCCGAAGGAGTTCATAATGAAATTCAGAATACAGGTGACCGCGCGCCGCGACCTCGCCCATCGCGCTTTGCGCACCCGGCGCCACGCTCGTTCGGCATCAACAGGCTCAATAAAGACGGCCACGCGCGGCCGCACCCCAGCCGCTGCCAGTGCCTGCGGACAAGCGCTGGCGCGGCCTGGCCGTGCCCCGGGGGTCGATGCAAGCTTGAGTTGATCTTTGCGTACCAAGAGCGCCCGCCCCGTCATTACGACAGGACGTGCTGCGGCGGCTGCTGGAGAGCGAAGGGCGCGGGGAGGACGCGGTCAAGCTGGAGGCCCAGAAGCTGCTCAACGCCTTCCACATAAACGTGCTGCTCTGACGCGGCGGCGCCGGCTGCCCCGGCCCGCCCGGCCCGGCCCGGCCCGGCCCTCTTTCCGCTGTTCCGGCGGCGCCCTCGGCCGGCTAGCGGAGGTATCGTTTTTCCAGCGCGGTTGACGGCTGCAGCGTTTGACCCATCCTTAACGTTTGACCTTCGGCGGCTTGACTCTACGTCTGCACCGCTGCTCGTACCATAACACAATCGCCGCGCTGCCTTTGCGCAAGCTGCCCTGTAAAGCAGAACGTCTCTAATCTGTGCAGAGGCTACCCCAGGGATCTTGCTGAGACGGCCCGGCCATGTTTTGGTGCGGGGAAACAGACGTCTGGCATCGCTTAGGTAGCATATTCACGTCACAAATTGAAAGTGCAGAGCTGCTGGGCCCCATTGTGGGCCTGCTGCAGCTTGGAGGCGGCTGGAAACCTCAACCGCCTCACGCACGCCCAGAGCCTTGCTACTGCAGGACAATCTCCGTGACACAGGGCCGGCAGTGCGCCGTCTGCGCCTGGACGGCGCACTCCTCTGAATCGCAGCTGTCGAATTGCGGTGGTACGGCGCAACGAGTGACGCCCGGTCCGGGCAGCCGCCTGGCGGCTTCACTGCTTCGGGCTTGGGTGCGACCGCCCACAACATCAGCTGCGCCTGCGCTAATGGCGGCCGCGAGCTGCATTCCACGAGGCCCCAGCATTGATTATAGGGTCCACCAGTCTGCACCACCCGCCCAGTAGTAGCGACCCGTCGATCTGCAGTGTAGACCGTGTCACCGGATCTACATACACACTTCGACGCTGTGTACTTTCTGGACCGCTAGTAAATCGTATTCAGCCTTCGGTGACAACAACAGCCGGCCCCATAGCGCATGAAGGGTCGGCCCAAGCGTGGCCCTGGCCTGCACGCCGCGACGCTGCACGGTGGTTGCCCAGCGCGAGAGGGCGGCCCAAGGGTGACACTGCGAGGGCGAGCCTGAGCCCGCGCCCAGCACCGAAACTAGCCCTAAATGCAGCCCGTCCACACCCGGTGGTGGGCCGGCGCAGGCGCGGGCGCGGCGCTGGTGCTGCTAGCCTTGATCAGCAGCACTAGCAGCACCATATGGGGACTCGGCGGCAACGCCGCAGGTGGGCCGCGCCCGGCGCAGCTTGTAGGCGGGGTCGCGAGCTGTGATGAAACCAGCCACACGCGCCCCACCCCTCTTCGCCGCTTCCCTGTGCAGACGTCGCCACTCGCAAGCTCGCCCCCGGGTGCGGGCCGTCCGGTCAGCCTCTAGGCGTGCTCTGCAGGAGGTCAATCCTCGGGTGGGTGGTGGGGCGGGCGGACGGCTATCATGTGGTGCAGTGCGCCGCGCAGGACGTCAGCGCCTCTGCTTGCGCAAACGGCCCGCCCCACGCGCTGCCCCGTGCCCCATGCCATCCGCGATGGGTTCCCCAGGCCGCAAGGCGGCGCGGCGCCGGCACTGCGGCCGCCGGTCGCTCCAAAGCGCCCGCACCTCATCAAGGCCAACAACGACACCCGCGTTGACAATTACTACTGGTGAGTACAGATATCTGACAATCTGCATGGCCGCTGGTGCGCGGCCAAGCGCGCCGACAGCAGCCTGCTGGTGCACCTGCACCCCTCCCAAGGCGGCAACTCACCATGCGCCTCACGCGCCGGCAGCCCTGCACGTAACCGCCGCCTGCGAGGCGTGCAGGGCCTTGGGGTCGCAACTGATAGCTGACACCCTCGCGCCCCGGGACGCCTGCAGCGCCTGTACCCCCTGGCCGGCAATCTCCCCTCTGCCGCGCGCCCCCTTCCCTCTGTTGCCGCGTGCAGGCTCAGGGATGACGCCCGCAAGAGCCGCGAGGTCATCTCATACCTTGAGGCCGAGAACAACTACACCGACGCCGTCATGGCGGGCACCAAGGGCTTGCAGGTCGGCCGCTCATTGGGGCAGGCCTGCCCTTCAGGGGAGGGAATGCCACCGCTCAGAGCGGGCGCCCGCGCCGGGCCGACGCTCGCGTCGAGAACGAGTTACCCGTGCCTTTGCAGTGCTGCGCGTTCCGCCCTGGCTGCGCCAGCCCGCGGCGGTGTGCGTGGTCGGAGCCCCTCACCCGTCCCGTCGCGGGGCAGCAGACAAGCTTCAACGCACACTCCTGCATCCGTGCTTTATGCCCAGGGCTTTACCACACTCCTTACGCACCGCTGGGGACCCTGATCTCGCTGCACTTGGCAGGCGCAACACCCACAACCACACACACACACACACACACAGGACCGTCTGTACCGGGAATTGCGCGGCCGCATCAAAGAGGACGATACAGGCGTTCCCGAAAGGGATCTTGGGTACTGGTGCGCCGACCCTGGGTGCCATCACACCATATGCTCGACAGCGGCGGCACCAATCATCCCCTGGGATGTTACAGCAACATATTAGCAGCCCCATTCACGCATCACAGCGCTCTCTCATCATGGAGTCCGCTTTGCAGCCGGATGCTGCCAGGGCCCTTGTGCTCTCCCTCCCCGCTCAGGCATGGCATGCGGCTTGGACAACGAATGGGTCCCCGCACAGCCGCTGCTTGCCAGCACAAGCGTCCCGTCCTTGGGCCCCGCATGCGCCGCCACCTTCGCCTCCGCCCCGCCGTCTGGCCGCAGGTACTTCGCAAAAGTGGGGACAGGCCAGCAGTACAGCGTCCACATGCGCGTGAAGGTCCCGGCCGGCGCGGCGCGCCCCAACGAGACGGACGCGCCGCCGCCGAACGCCGTGGAAGAGGTGTTGCTGGACGAGAACAGGCGGCGGCAGGAGCTGAACTCCACCTTTTACATGGTGCGCAGATCGTCCACTTGCAGTGCCCGCAATCAGGCGTTTGTGCCGTCAAACGATGAGTGACAGTTGCATTTCTGGTCCATGTGACGATTTGTTTGCCTTTCGGAAGCATGCTTTCCTTGCTGGAACAGCATGAGGCGGAGCAAAGATTGCGCACGGGCGGCTGAACTGCAGTGTCCTCGTGCTGCCCGTTGATTGTTGAGGCGCCAGGCTGCATGACATGTCAACGCCGTGCTGCATCATACATTCTTGCCGCAGGTCAGCACGATCGATGTGTCCCCTGACGGCAAATTGATGGCCTGGACTGAGGATACCGCGGGCGCGGAAAAGTACACCCTGCGTGTCAAGGTGGGATTGCCTGTGCTGGCCTGGCACGCGCCCGGGCTTGAGACTTTTGACGCAGCCGCTTGTGTGCGAGCGTGTCAGTAGTGGTGGTGGCAGTGCATGTGTGGGTTTGTGCGTGTGTGTGATTGTGTGTGTGCGTGTGTGTGTGTGTGTGTGTGTGTGTGTGTGTGTGTGTGTGTGTGTGTGTGTGTGTGTGTGTGTGTGCGCGCGCGCGTGCGTTTAAGCAAGTGCGTGTGACACATCTTCCGTCAGCTGCTAGTAAAGAAATACGTTTGTTCAATTTCATGATTGCAAGCGTCTGTGGGAGATTGTGTCTGTCCGGGGGCATGTTTGTGGGTAGGACGCTCATGTGAACTCGGCTGCTCTTGTGCGTTTGCCGGATACGGCAACGTCCAAAGGCTTCAACCCCGGCCCCACGCCCCAATTTGTGTCTGCGCCGCACGTCGCTGCTTCTGTCAGCACCCATTGTGATCATCTGCCAAACCGCCACAGGATTTGAAGACAGGCCGTGAGGTCATCGACCCAATCCCTGAAACAGACGGCAGCATTGCCTGGGCTGACAACAGCACCACTGTGGTGCGCGCCACAGCACGGCATTGCCCCTCTTTGCCCATGATTATGCGTGCGCGCCACGTTGCTGGTGGTGAGGTTCCTCCTGCCCGTCACCATGCATCCTGCACGTTGACGGGGCTTTTCCTCTTTTCCTCGCTTGGTCATGAAGCCTCCGTCCTCCTCCCATCCCCAAACCAACCAAGCTGTACTTGCTGACTGATGAAGCGAATCGCCCCAGCAAGGTCATGAGACACAAGTGAGCAACCCTGCACCGCCCAATGTCCCATCTGACATTTGAACACAACTTGGGCTTTGCAGCCAGCGCTGGCGTGCTAGCCATGCATCCAGGGAGGGATCTGCCGCTCCCAGGGCCTGCTGCCATGCTACGCTGCTGCCTGCTGACGTCGCATAAATGCGGCGCCCGTTTCCCTCCCCTCCCATAACTGGCCCGATCCCTCAAGTGTTGAGCCTGAAACCTGAGAACACCCGGGCTGTCATGGTACCCCTCTCCCAACCCTCCAGGATCGGCGCCCCCAGCAGCAAGGACGTCCTCATTTATGAGGAGCGAGACGACGCCTTCAACGCCGGCATCTCGCGCAGCTTCAGCCAGCGGCTGCTTTTCATATCGCTGAGTGAGAGGGCCCATACTCCCCACCCCAATGAGCAGCGCACCGTGGCGCGCCGCAGCTGCTTGGCCTGTGGCAGCTGCGCTGTGCTGACCTGTGCTCACTTTTGCGCACACGCACGCACGCGCGTGCGCACACGCGCGCGCGCACACACACACACACACACACACACACACACACACACACACACACACACACAAGCAGGCATGCACGCAATCGCGTGCGCACAGCGTACAAAATCAGAGTGCAAACATCCACAGATCTCTGGCAACCATCCCAACACCTGCTTGCCCCTAGGCTCCAAACTCACAAGCGAGATCCAGTACCTCCGAACCGACGACCCAACCGGGAAGTTCACAGCCGTCATGCCTCGCGTACATGTGAGCTTGGCAGCTGGGTGCTCGGAAGCTTAAAGAGTGTGCCAGGGGGAGGGGCTGCAGCGTGGCAGCTCATGCCGCGAGCCTGTTGTGGTATGCTGCAAGCTTGCCCATTGGCATTAGATTGCCAGCGCAAATGTTTTTATAGGATTGGGGCTTGATTCCCACAGGCAAGCGATGGGAGCAACATATCGGCAAGGCCAGCAACTCTGGCTGCTCCACTCAGCCCAATGACAGCTCGAGCGCAGCCGTGCCTGCGATATGTACGGCTCTACCTTGGCTTCAAGGAGCTGTTGTTTGGGTGCCCGAGCCCGTCGGCTGCCCTGCTCAATTTGCCGAATGCACATCATTGCAGGACCTTGACTACGTGGTGCGCCATCACCCAGGGCCCACGCCCGGAGAGGACTGGTAAGGGCAAAGGACAGGGGCGGGCTGCCGCTGCACGGTCTGCCCTGGTGCCAGGGCTTCACGACATCATGAGTCTCCCGGTCTGCCCAAGTCCCCCGCTCATGCGTCCACCCAGGATTCAGGGTTCAGGGTTTGAACCCCACACCACAGGGCCAGTGCAGGCAACGCGCACCGACCACGTACACACCCATGGCAACCGTCTGCAGGTTCTTGTTGCTGGTGCGCGACAAGGCCCGCCCAAATTACGAGCTGCTGGTTGCACCCATGAGTGACCCCAGGAAGCAGACGGTGAGTGCACGAGGCGCGTGGCTGATGCGGCGCCGGCTTCCGCCGCCACTCCCCTTGGCGGCGTGCGGCGGCATGCGCGGCTCTGTCCGGCCGATTCAACAAAAGGGCGCATTGGCTGGCCCAGACCCCTGCTTTTATGCTCAAGCAACACTCTACTCTGTGCAAAGCATACACATGCACGCACAAACTCGCGCACTCACACACACACACACACACACACACACACACACACACACACACACACACACATACATCTCTCCCAGGTGATCCTGCCCCACCGGCGGGACGTCCAGATTGATTCGGTCTCGATGTCCCAAAAGCACATCTTGGTGACAGAGCGCGCCAACGCCAGCACGCGGCTAGTGCTATACAGCATCGACGCCGGCGGGAAGATGCCCACCACACGGCTCAAAGACGGCCAGCCCATCGAGTTCGAAGAAGAGGTCTACACCCTCTCGGGATGTGCGTAGCAAAGATGATGTCATCATTGAATCTGTTGGGGGTTTTGCCAGCCCTCTGAATGTCCCTCGCTCAAAATGTTTTGGCCCACAAGATACGCTTGCGCATCTACCCTGCTACCGCACCCCTGCTCGGCAAAGCGCCCCTGCCCCGTGCACCTGCTGCACTCTGACGGGTGTGTCGCACGCCCGGCCGCGCCCGCGCCCCGCATCACCGCGCCCCGCTCGCGCCACCCGCAGCCTTCACTGCGGATTTCGACACGGATGTGCTGCGGCTGTACTACGAGAGCATGACTACGCCCCCGCGCGCCATAGATCTCGACATCCCCTCCGGCCGCAGGGCGGTCCGCAAGGTGGGGTTTCTGATCAATGTGACGGCCGCGTCAACGCTACCCATCACGAGCGCCGGTGTTTGTGAGTGCGCTTGCATCGGCCGACACCAGCGCCCGCCTCACCCTTTGCCATGTTGCCCTGGCACCCTCTCAAGCTCAGTGCTTGACCTCCTGCTGCTGCTGCGGCCAGCGCCCTGTCGCCACCCCCAATTGGCCGGCGCCCCACCGTCCCCCCTCCCTCCATGAGCAGGTCACTCCCGTTCTCGGCGGCTTCAGCAAGGACGACTACAAGACTGAGCGGCTGTGGGCCGTCGCGCCCGACGGCGCCCGCGTTCCCATAAGCCTGGTGTACCGCAGGGCCTCCTTCAAAAGGGACGGCGCCGCGCCCCTGCTGCTGAAAGGGTGAGCGGCGGCAGCTCCCGCGCAGGGCTTCACCCAGCCGCGGCCCCATGTCACCGGCCCCATGTTGTGCGGGCGCGCCGGCCGGTGCGTGCCTCACAGCCGCGGTTGGCGGCGGTGGACAGGCGGGGATGCCTTGACACATGCAGTCTTGTGATACAACCGCTGTATTGCACTACCCCCTGCAACTTGTCAACAGGTATGGTGCGTATGGCGACTCGGTGGACCCGTCGTTCAGCTCAGAACGCCTGAGCCTGCTAGACCGCGGCTGGGTCGTGGCCATAGCGCACGGTGGGTGGCGGCCGCATTGCCCGTATGGCGCTACATGTTACTGGATTGCGCGCGGAAATTGGAAAGAACGCATTTAGTAGGGCGGGGAGTCTCTTGTATGACTCCAAACTTTGCAGTCCGTCTCGGAACCAGGCATCAGCCGCACAGGCCCCGTCGTCCCCAAAAATGACCACACCAATGCTAGCACGCTCGCGCACATACACACACACACATACACTCATACACACACACACACACACACACACACACACACACAGACAAAACATTCACACGCACGCGTGCATGCACACACTTGCACACACGCACGCACACACATGCACGTACACCAAATCATGCAGTCCGTGGTGGTGGCGACATGGGTCGCTATTGGTACGAAGACGGAAAGTACCTGAAAAAGAAAAACACATTTACAGACTTCATCGCATGCGCTGAGCATCTCTTGAAGGTGGGCACTGCAATGCTTTTGCTGACAAAGCACAATGCACATTGTGCTTGCCCAGGTGTTCTTGTACAGCGCATGAACGATGTTTGGTGCGTGAGGTGACACCCGTGATGCGCGCGAAGGCGGTGCCTGCACACGCCAAACTCACGTGCCTTGATGCCTCCTCCTGCAGCACAAGTACACCAGCAGCAAGGTTCTGGCCGTCGAGGGCCGCTCCGCCGGCGGCCTGCTGATCGGGGCGGTGCTCAACATGCGCCCCGACTTGTTCCAAGCCGCGATTGCTGGAGTGCCTTTCGTGGACGTTGTCACCACAATGCTGGACGACTCCATCCCGCTCACCACCGGTGAGTGCGGGTCTCGCACCACTCCCTCCCAGCGGCCCTGACAAGGAACGGCGGCTGCATTTGGAGATGTGGTTGTTTCAACCCTGCATGGCAAACGGGGAGGAGGCAGCGCTGCCCGCCATCACCCAGCCGCTCTGTCATGCAAAAGCCATGCCTCACCCACCTACCGCTGTACTGTTCTCCTGTCCCAACGACTCTTTTGCAGTGGAGTTTGAGGAGTGGGGGAATCCCAAAAATGCAAGCTATTACAGCTACATCAAGAGCTACGCCCCAGTGGATAACGTACGGGCGCAGAGGTGAGCAATGGGCCGGCGTTGGCTCGGTGCACTCATAATGGCGCAGGGCTTTGACCACGCTTTGACCGTGCCGCTTGCGATAAGGCGCCCCGTCCCCTCAACGTCAAGTGGCACGCCTAGCTTTCCGGGTTGAACGGCAGCGTTGTCCTCTGCCTCCGAGACACCCGGCATGTGCGGTGTTGTCCATTTCCTTGAGTGCCCTGCTGTTCACACCCTGTGCATGTCCTTGTTGCTGTATGGCACACAGGGACATGTGTGGATTATTTCCAAATCGATGCATTCTTTTCCATGCGCAGGTACCCCAACCTGTTCGTGACCGCCGGTCTGCAGGACCAGCGCGTCGGCTACTGGGAGCCCGCCAAGTGGGTGGCCAAGCTGCGCGCCACTAAAACGGACAGCAACCTCCTCCTGCTGAAGACGGAGATGGGCGCCGGCCACTTCAGCGTCACGGGGCGCTTCGACGGGCTGAATGACACGGTCTTAGAGTACGCCTTCCTGCTCAAGGCGACCGGGCGGGAAGGTGTGGCGCCGCTGCCGGGCACCGGCGGCGCCAAAGCGGCGCCGGCGGAGGCCTTGCCGGTCTCTGCTCTGCCTCAGCAGCTGCGGCGCCCGCGGCGGCATGTTTGATCGCCTGAGGATGTCGAGGCGACGATGGTCAGATTCGTGGGGGGGCTTCAAATGCTCTGCAACATCTATGCGAACGGCTTGTAGAGTGGCAAAGGTTGTGAGTTCCTGCAGTATCCATCGCACCAAACTGCTGCTCCGCCTCGCTATGCGAGAGCCCAAAAGCTGCTCAAGAACCCTCAACATGCACCTTGCCATTCTTGTATGCGCACGCATCTGACTTCTGTGCCTTGAATGGGAGGAGCGCATACGGTTCAGGTCTAGCCTGTTGCAAGCGCATTCAAATGGTTCTGATGATGCTCAATCATTAATTGCCTATTGTGATCTTCGCTGGCTGTCGCCCTGCTGCTCATCGCAAGCGCTTGCCGACGGCACGCACTGCTCGTTCCTTGGGCTGCACCCAAATAAGCGTTGATGATGCTGACAGAAGGCGCATTCTCTGTCCGTCCATAACCGCACGCATGCCGCCCTTTGGGGGTGGCAGGGGTGGCTGAATCAATCCATCAATATTGTGAGCCTTGAGGTGCAAGTCGGCCCGCCGTTTTCGACTGCATCAGGCGCAGGCGCTGTGGTAGACGGGATGCTGTAAATTATGTTGATGCATCCAGAGCCCCATGCGAGCCAGTTCTTTTGTCCCCACTCTGTTGCACAGGAAACGCAGCTTGATCGCCACTAGGCTCGCGAGCGCCGTTGCAGCTGCAAAGCTGTTAGGGTGTAGGCATGTTCAGCGGCGCGGGGGAGTGCTGCCAGGTCTCTAAGCCTCCCTGACTGAGAAGTATCCCTGATACTGCTTGCCTTCTATTCTATCGGGGTTTTCCACCACACACGTGGACACAATGCAACTCTTGAACCAACTGCCCACTTGCAATACCGGCACTGGTCCAAACTTGGTCAGAGGCAGCGGATCAGCACGTGTGTTTGGGCGGCATGACCCAGGTTTAGGAGAAGGCAAGATTATTGTTTTACAGTCGTGCTATTCCAAAGCGAAGGAATCCGATGGGAAGTTTTGCAGTGCTCGCGTCATTGACGGACCATCGCGCGGCGATTCAGCGATTAGAAGAAGCGAAATGCTCAGAGTGACTTTCGGCCTTTATTAATTGAAGTAGTATTTTTATTTTGAGCCGATTCTGGGCTTGCTTCACGGCTACTTGACGGCTGCAGCAGCAGCTGTTATCAGAACGGTTTTGCTGCCTCGCCCCGTGGTCAACAGCGGGGCTGCCACCTCTCCGAACCGGGACCACTCGTTAACCCCTTGAGATCTTAAGTGTTTGAAGCATCCATGTTCGGCAGCCTCAGGCTCTGCGGTTCAGCGGCGCTGCTGGCGACCCTGGTGCTGGCGCTGCTGGCGGGCGATTGCAGCGCTCGGTCTGGCCCCTCCAGGGCGCTGCTGCGGATCAAGGCCCAAAATGCCATCACACAGTGAGTTTATGGAGCACATGATCAGGCACGCTCACTAAGCCATGCCGTCTTTGCCATGCGCCTGGGACCATGCAGCAAAGCTGCAGAGCACAACACAAGCACAGCATCACGCTTTGAAACGGCAGGGGCGGCGATTTTGAGGCCGCCAGGTCGCTGCACCCGCCGGTGGCGCCCAGACACCCTCACGTCATGACCATCAACAACGACACCCGTGTCGACGATTACTACTGGTGGGTACTGCTAGGGGTGCGCCCTTGGCGGAGCAAGGGGCGGCGTGCAGTCATGGCCAGACAGAGCAGGGCGCAGACACTTTGAGCAATCTTCGGCAGCTTGGAGCCATCTGTGACTGCGAAATGTTAATCGGCTGCCTTGCATTGCTTGATTGGTACATCAAAGGCTCGGCAGCATGCGCAATGTCTGCACCTATGGCCAGCAAGCCTCGCTCCGCTGTGGCCCCCCCCTGTTGCCACGTGCAGGCTGAGGGATGACGCCCGCAAGAGCCCCGAAGTCATCTCATACCTTCAGGCTGAAAACAACTACACCAACGCCGTCATGGCCAGCACCAAGGGCCTGCAGGTCGGGTGTCTTG
Organism: Monoraphidium neglectum; assembly: GCF_000611645.1. Taxonomy (NCBI): domain Eukaryota; kingdom Viridiplantae; phylum Chlorophyta; class Chlorophyceae; order Sphaeropleales; family Selenastraceae; genus Monoraphidium; species Monoraphidium neglectum. The sequence goes on from NW_014012952.1 coordinate 12,982, forward strand.
ACGGGAAGCTGCAGCCGCCACTAGAATTGTATGCCGCGTGCTCGCGGGTCCAGGCCACGACCACAAATCCTCGCCTGCTGGGCCGGTGGCCGAGAGTTACAGATCTTTGCTCACCTGGGCGTGCGCGCGGGTGTGCACACAATTACGCGTGTGCGCGTGCACACACACACACACACACACACACACACACACACACACACACACACACACACACACACACACAAA
>NW_014012952.1:13582-22240 GCF_000611645.1 Monoraphidium neglectum
CACACACACACACACACACACACACACACACACACACACACACACACACACACACACACAAAACACGCATTCACGCACACACGCACGCACGCACGCACAAACACACACAAACACACACACACACACACACACACACACATACACACACGCACACACACGCGTGCGCCCACACTCAACCAGTCGTGTGCTTGTATACCAACACAACCATACACACTCTCAAGGTCAGTGGTTCCAATATCAATCATTCCTGGAGTGAACGCCCGGGAACTGCAACCGCTGCCCCTGCACCACTCAGGCCAAGCTATACCAGGAGATGCGGTCCCGTATCCAGGAAGACGACAGCAGCGTACCCAACAGGTTCAAGGGGTACTGGTGAGCAGCTACAACTGCGGTGCGCGTTTTGGCTGTGTGCTGCTGCCCCTCCCCACCCTACCCAGCCTGCGCAAGATGTGAAGGCCCCCCGCTGCCGTGCGGCCCAGAGTCACAGGTGCCGGCTGAACCAGCCGCCTTCATTCCAACGTGTATCCAATGACACACGTCAATCCGTGCATTGCTGCTGATCAGGCCAACGTATCACTGAATCACCCACACCATCCGCCTATCCTCAGGTACTATGCACGCGTCAGCGCAGGCCAGCAGTACAGCGTGCACTGCCGCCGCGCGGTCCCCGCAGGCGCGCCGTCGCTCAACGAAGCGGACGTGCCAGACGCAGCCTCTCGCGAGGAGGTGGTTCTGGACGAGAATAGGCGGAAGGAGGAGGTTGGGAAGGCCTTCTACCAGGTGAGGGGGTAGATGTGCAGCAGCGGCGCCAGCAGCAGCAGCAGCAGCAGCAGCAGCAGCAACAGCAGCAGCAGCAACAGCAGCACATGCACGGGGTCGACTGTGTCTGAGCTGCCGCAAGTTGGGTTAGCGTGGTGATCATGCTGGCGCACATCGATGAGCTTTCAAACCCCAGTGGAGGCTAGTCAGCATCAGGACCCAACAGTACAAATTTGATCCGCAGGGTGCATCCTTGCGGTCCCACTGAGGCGCCGTCGTCCCACAAGCCGGCTGACCCTACATTCACGACTTCCCTGCCCCAGGTTGAAAGCCTGGATGTGTCCCCCAACCAGAAGCTGCTGGCTTGGACCGAGGACACAGACGGTGGTGAGAAGTACACACTGCACGTCAAGGTACTGATCTCGCGCTGTGGAGTTTGCAGCAGCAGCAGCAGCAGCAGCAGCAGCAGCAGCAGCAGCAGCAGCAGCGTATGACACCACACACCACCAGCAGCAGCACCAGCAGCAGAAGGAGCTGCAGCCGTATTCCAGCTGCCTGTGCATGATTGTGGGAAGTGGTACACGATCCTCCTTATGGCGGAACTGAAGCGCGTACAAGGGATGAGCTGGCAGTCGCACATGAGCTGCATGTACCGGAACAACAAAGGCTTGCACCAGAAAACCCCGTGTCTCACCCATTCCTCCCCTTGCCTGCATAACAGGACCTTGCTACTGGGCAGGAGCTGATGGAACCCGTCCCCATGATGAGCGGCAGCGTCATGTGGGGCAACGACAACACACACCTAGTGGGTGCCTGCCCATCTCGGCCTCACACCTGCAGCCTTCCTCCCCGGGTTGCGCTGCATTTGGGAGTCTTTGCTCGCGGCGTGCGTTGAGTCGGGTCCTGCTTAGCAGGGGGGGCGGAGTGCTGCACAGCTGCCGGCCGTGAATGCTCTGGGTGGTCTGCAACCTGGGGCTAAACAAGGCCAAACCGACTTGTGTGCACGCCGCCTGTCTGCAACGCAGCTTTGCTGATGGCAGCCTTGCTGCATTCCGCCCACCACTGCAGTTTTACGTCGTGCCAGATGAGACCAACCGCCCCTACAGGGTCTGGCGTCACAAGTGAGGCGCCCCCGGATGTCAAGCAAACACACTCGGTTGCAGATTAATCCAACACGAACACACAGAGCCATGCGCCACACACAACCACACATGAACACGCTCACACGCGCTCTGTGCACAGAATCTCCCAGGGAAAGTTGACCCTGCACCCCCTGCACCCTCGGCTGCCTGACACCCGTGTATATGGCTTCCCCCGACAGGCTTGGGTCACCCAACTCTGAAGACGTCCTCGTGTATGAGGAGCGCGACAGCGGCTTCTTCGTCAACATCGGCCGTGACAGCAGTGACCAGATCCTCTACATCCGCACTGGTGTGCTGCGAACCGCGCTGCTGATTTCACGACCCACCTTGAGTACAGGGTTTGACCTGCAATTGTGGTATATGTTCGAGGTGCACCCGACTGCCCAAGGTGGTGGTGAAGCAGACTTCACTTCATAGAAAGATTGAGTTTGTTTAATCTGTTGCACTCTGTCTCCTACACACACACACACACACACATACACACACATACACACACATACATACACGCACACGCACGCACGCAATACACACGTTGATCCTGACCTGTTCTGTTTTCCGACCTGCGTACACAGGTTCCGCAGTGACAGGTGAGGTGCTTGTCCTGGATGCCAACAACGCCACTGGAGATTTCAAACCCATCCTTCCCAGGACACCGGTGAGCTTTGCTCAGAGCCGCCGCCTGCATGTGCGTGGGCAGGCCAGTGCGTGGCTATCCTCGCACATGTCCCACCGTATCGCTCAGGTCATCCAGGGCCGCGCCGTCGCCGTATGGTCTGCCATACTTCCAGCATATAATGCAAGAAGCCGCATCAGGCCAAGCGTACTATCGGCCTCACAGCGCTCGCACGGCCACCTTGCTTGGCCCTCCGCCCCCTTCATAACCAGGAAGTTGACTACTCAGTCAGCTACCACCCTGGCGACAAGCCCGGCGGTGATTGGTGAGCGCTGCGCTGCCTACCGCCTGCCCACCAGAACTAATCTTCTTCCCATCCACCCATCTGCCTCGTGCTGCTGCTGCTGCATACCTGTTGTTGCATACCCTTTGTTGCATACCCCAATCCTTGTATGCATCCACACAACACAGGCAGAAACAGCCGTCAATTTGTGCAGCCGTGACCATCCTACACCGTCCCAACCCGTCCTATTCCACCTGCAACCCTTGCAACCCCCGTAACCTCCCCTACACCCCAAGGTACCTTTTCAACATGCGGACGACAGACCGCCCCAACTCCGAGCTCCGGGTGGCGCCCGCCAGCAACCCCCAAGACCAGAAGGTGCGGGCCATGAACACTCCCATGTCCCCCACAAGAAGGGCGCAAACACAAGACAACCTCACGTCCACACAACCCTACACATCTTCGCATCAATTAGCAACCAACAAATCTACGACCTCGGCCTGCCATGCACCCGCTCAGCCCGTCCAGCAGAAGCTCCTCCTGCAAGGGTCCAGCAAATCCACACGGAGAATTAAGCACGCTAACACGCGACCCTTGAACAGGTGATCCTGGCGCACCGCGCGGCGGTGCAGCTGGACGGATCGGACGTGTCTCAGCGCTACCTCGTCGTCAACGAGCGCGCCAACGCCAGCACACGCGTCGTGGTGCACCGGCTGGCCGCCGGCGGCGCCATGCCCGCCGCGCCGCTGGGGCCGGGGGAGGTGATCTCCTTTGACGAGGCGGTGTACCGCCTGTCTGGAGGTGAGGCTGCTGCATGAGCGGAAACAGCCGTGTTGAAGGGTTGCTCTGTGTGTCTGTTCCATCAGACAGCCGGTTGTGTTCTTCTGATAAGGTCAAATGCTTGCGTGCTCTCGTCTTTGCATTGGAAGCAGCAATGTTAGGTCGAATGCATGGCGCTTAGTTCAAGTGCATGGCGCTACACCTGTTGATTGCCCTCTGCGCTGCTCTCACCATCTCAGGCCTGACGGGTGGCTGGGACAGCGATGTGCTGCGGCTGTCGTATGAGAGCATGACAACGCCCACCAGCACTATTGACCACGACATTGCCACAGGACGCCGCGCAGTACGCAAGGTGCGGGTGCCCAGTGATGGTTGGCTGCAGGCCAGGACTGCAGCCCTGGGGATGCGCGCGAGGTGCCCTGGTATTGACTTTGACACCAGCTTTCGAAAATTTGCCGTGATCATGGCGGACTGGCTCGGCTGTCATGGCCACTTTGAGAGACACGAGCTTGAACCCAGGCCAGGACAGGGTTGGCCAGCTGCTGCTTACAACTGATCAGTAACAAGAGCTGGACAGCTTGTTGGCGGCGCCCCACATGCTTATCCTGCTAAGCCGCCACGAATCTACACAGGTCCGCGCCGTTCTCGGCGGCTTCAACAAAGATGACTACAACTCTGAGCGGCAGTGGGCGACAGCGGCCGACGGCACCCGCATACCCATCAGCCTGGTTTACCGCAGGGGCGCATACAAGCGGGACGGCTCCGCCCCCATGCTGCTGTACGGGTGAGTTGCCTGAATTCTGGTGGCTGCCTCAGCCTGCTGATGCCTTTGAAATGCGTAACATGTGCGGTGAATAGAAATTGCAACAGCATGAGCCTCTCTGCGAAGCGTTTTCTGTGCCAGCAGCCACAATATTTGCCACCCGTGGTCACATGAACCGCTGATAACCTCTACTTCCTTTTGTCGCATCCATATTCAACCTCTCGGTGAATCTCAGGTATGGTAGCTATGGCACGCCCTCCGACCCCGCTTTCAACTCCAAGCTCATCAGCCTGCTGGACAGGGGCTGGTCGATGGCGATCGCTCATGGTGGGGAGGGAGGTCCATCCGCGCCTGTCTAGAGTCTTGTAAACTGCCAACACACAAAAATACAAACACACACACACACGCATACACACATATACATGCACACTCACGCATACATACATACGCACAGTTATGGAAGCATTTATATGAACGCTGGACAATAGAGGCAGCCGATCTTACAGCCTATCTTGCATGCAATCAATATCGCTTGCACATGCGCCAGCGCGCGCACACGTGTCGCGTGCACACACACACACACACACACACACACACACACACACACACACACACACACACACACTCACACAAACACACACACACACGCACAAGCGCGCGTGCGCATGGAGAAAGCGATATCTCTGTCTGCCAGAAGATAGAGGCAGTTTATCCTGCATGCAATCGATTTCGTCTCAACCCTACCTTTCCACACACACACACACTCGTGCAGTCCGTGGTGGCGGTGACATGGGCCGGCTGTGGTATGAGGACGGCAAGTTCTTCAAAAAGATCCACACCTTCACAGACTTCATAGCTTCAGCCGAGTACCTTATCAAAGTGAGTGTGGTTACATGACATGCGTGGTTACTGTGTTCCCCCCTATGATGGTCCCCATTGCGGCGCACAGCCTGGATGTGGCTGCGAGTTACAGGATAAAGCTCTGGCAGCATGCTGCTTTGTCAATTTGTGTTGCTGCCATGCCTGCATGGGCTGGCCGGGCGTGTGCTTGTTGAGTGTGCCACAAAATCCGCCCCTCGCACTCCCGGCGTGCATGGCATGCACTTGCAGAACAACTACACCAGCCCCAATGTGCTGACCATCGAGGGCCGCTCTGCCGGAGGCATGTTGATGGGCGCCGTGCTGAACCAGCGGCCAGACCTGTTCCGGGCCGCCATCGCTGGCGTGCCGTTTGTGGACTGCCTCACCACCATGCTTGACGAATCCATCCCCTTGACCACCAGTGAGTCATCCGCCGCTGATTTGGTGCTGGTTCCATCAATACTGCTTCATATGATGGCTGTGCGTGGTGCGGCCAGTTGGTGCGGCCACTCAAAGCCTAGGCTGGACCCAGAGACTCCCTTTGTCCAATGTCATATTGCTACCCCTGCAGACGAGTTCGAGGAGTGGGGCAACCCCAAGGATGCATTATTCTATTCCTACATGAAGAGCTATAGCCCGGTGGACAACGTGCGGCCCCAGAGGTGAGGAGCATGACTGGGGCTATATTGCGTTCGAAGCAACAAACTGTGCTTGCTGGCCTGGTGGTGCACATCGGAGCAGCACCTCTCAGCCACTCATGGCTCTTGCCTTTACGCAAACGGCCCCAATCCACTTGGCCTGCCTGCTCGTGCATAAGTCCCATCCTCACCCCAATGCCTTATGGCCATGAATACCAGGTACCCGACTTTGCTGGTGACTGCTGGCCTCCACGACCCCCGAGTTGGGTACTGGGAGGTGCGTCTTGTGGCTGTTGATGGTGCCACCTTTCAGCAGGGGCCCCCCTTTATTGTGCTGTTGCTGCTGCGGTGAAATGTCTTCCAGGGCCGCCCATGGGTGCGGGCCCCGCTCAATGCAAGCAACACAAACTCACGCACTCAAAGCCTGATCTTGTGTTCTTGCCTCCCTGCCTCACGCGCGCCCAACACGAACGCACCTGCAGCCCGCCAAGTGGGTGGCCAAGCTGCGCGCCACCAAGACAGACAAGAACGTCCTCCTGCTGAAGACCAACATGGGCGCCGGCCACTTCAGCGTCACGGGGCGCTTTGAGAGGCTCAAGGATGACGCGATGGAGTACGCTTTCCTGCTCAAGGCAACAGGGCAGGAGGCAATCCAGCCGCTGGCCGGGACGGGGGCCGGGGCCGGCGCGGCCGCGGCGGCAGGAGCCGAGGTCGACGCGGACGAGGTTGTGAGGGATGCGCAGGAGTGATGGGCTTGCCAAGCAGCTGTTCTGGTAGGAATTCAGATACAGGAGAAATTGGACAACTCTTGCATGTTTTAGGCTGCAACGGCGCGTGCTGCAATGCACCCCTTCCCCATTCCCGGGGCAAAATGTTGCAGAGGCCTTACAGGTGTCCTGAAACTCAAATTCGTTAAAAGAATGAAGTGCATGCACAAGGCTGCCAGTGGCATCCAATCTCCTCTCCTCTTGCTGCTAATTCCTGTCCCATCCAGATAGACCTTATTTGTTGATGCATGCCCCAGTGGGTGTAGCAGCTGCCCAAACAGAACGTAATTGTTGCACTGATCTTGACTACGTCGCATCTCAAGATGACGGGGGGTTGCGAGCGCACCTTCCACCTGCTGAACAACAGTTTTCAAGTGCTGCTTCACACATGCGGCCCCAAGCGCGCGGTGTGGAGTGCCACCAAGCTGCAAGTGTAAGCCTTGCGATGAGGGGCCTCGTCGCTGCAGTTCGGCCAGATGATAATGCGGACGGGGTCCAGCTGCCACACGCAGCAGCAAGCCTTGAGATTGTCATACCAAACATGAACGGTCCGCATCAAGTTTGTGGCATTCAGCTGAGATGGTTGAGCTCACCCTGGACCAGGGCGCTGCTGTGGACAGAGTGCAGCACTCTTCACACGCAGGAGGCGTCGCGGATAGCGCCTCTAGTGCCCCAGCTGCAGCTGTCGTACAGATCCGTCTCAAATGTTCAACGCAAGCTGTCATGCCTCCCGGCACGCTTCTCCCCGGAGAAGCGTGTGTGCAGCGACGCCTGCTGGGCCGCATCTGGGGCTGAAGATCACTTGATACTGCGGACGGGGCCGAAACCGACAAGCGTGCTCCTGTTGGTGCTTGCTTCAGCAGATACTCAGCTGCAAGCTAAGGTTTACAGTGTTAGAAATCTGCCGAGTCGTATAGCGCAGGGGTGCGTCCTGTGCAAGCTGCAACAGTGACAGGGGACACAGGCGCTGCGCACGCATGCTACGACATGCAGCAGCACCACCGAGGCTTGCGATGCCTGGAAGCTGGACGGGCGCCGATCAGTCGAGAAGACCAACACAAACGCCACGATGACAGCAGCGGAGAAACCCAAAGTGCTTTGGTACTTTGCAGACGCAGCAAGCCTGGCTGACCAACGACACGAATTGTGGTTGTGCCTCGATGAAGGCACAGGTCCCAGAAGGGGATATTCGGGAGATGCATACATGACCGCCTCATCAAGCGGCCGCCACGGCGGGGGCGGCCGCGTCCCCCGCAAAGTCCCGCAAGTACTTGGTGCGCGAGGGGTGCTCCTCCTGGGGGCGGTTGAAGGGCGTCCAGACGGGTGCCCCCACAAACAGCCGCATCGCCTGGAAGCCGGAGGGGCGGCGATGGCGGAAGCATAAGAGCGCAGCGCGGGGGGGCGGGGCAGCATCGGGCGGGGGTCGACAAGGCTGCGCCTTGCCCAGCTGGCCGCACCTCCCCTGGGCGGGCTCCGGACAAACGCCCACAAAACCGCTGCACAAGACCCAAGAAACCGCCGCACAAGGCCTACACAACGGCTGCACAAGGCCCTAAAAGCCCCTGCCCCCGCACCGTGATGTAGTCATTCTCGTCCAGGGTGAAACGGTGGTAGATGCCCTCAGGCAGCACAAGCATGTCCCCCTTTGTGCACCTTTGGGCGGCCCGGGGGGAGCGAGGTGGGACATGGCATGTGTTGCGGAACAGGCAGGGGCGGCTTAGGGCGTGGTCATAGCGCAGGCGCCAAAGGCACAGGTGATGGGAGCGTCGGCACGCTGAGCGTCGCTGTTTGCCCCTTGCAGCTACGCGCGTGCCCGTGGCTGGGGTCGACCCCAGGCAGAAGGCTCGTGCCCGGCCCCAGGCTGGACGCGGCCCACAGACGCCCCCAGCAGCCACACAGGACCCTTGGCCCCAGCAACCTGTTGGCCCGCCCCGGTGCTCACTTGATGCGGATCCAGTTGTCGTCGAAATCCCGGACATCAAAATAGCCGGTGCCGTCCAGGATGTACCTGGCGGTTGGAGGGGATGGAAGGGGGGGCGCAGGGTGCACGGC
>NW_014012951.1:0-20654 GCF_000611645.1 Monoraphidium neglectum
CCCGCCCGCCCTACCCCCCATCTTGGCCCCCGCGCACCTCCCCTCGCTCCGCCGTCAGCCGCCGCTGCCGCTCCGGGCTGAGCCCGTCCCACCACTCCCGGAACGGCCCCGCCTCGCCCCGCAGCCACGCCAGCCGCGCGCGCCGCTCGTCGCAGAAGCGGCGGCAGATGGACTCCACGTTGGTCAAGTACACGCGCACCAGCTCCCGCCGGTACTGAGCGTCCAGGCAGCGGAACGGGCGGCCGGGCTTGTCCAGGATCACCTGCACCTGTTGGGGCAAAATCGGGGACGGGGAAGAGGGGTTTGGGCAGGGTGGTGTAGAGCGAAAAGGGGGGGTTGGCAGGCGCTGGTTAGGCGGCAGCCAGGGGAGGTGAGGCGGACATTCGCCGCGCGGGGGAGCGGGGCATTGCCCGGCAGGGGAGGGGCGTGAGGGCTCCAGTGCCGCGCACACTCAGCAAAGGTTGATAATCATCAAGTTTCAGGCGTCCAGAATGGTTGCGCTAAGGATGCGCGCGCCGGCGACAGAGGGGTGAGTGTAATCTGCCCCACACCTGCGCCTTGATGACGAGGGTGTCCGACAGTGTGAAGCCGTCCAGCACCTTGGACAGCTCCATGAACTTCTTCCACCCCCAGTCATGCTCCTTCTTGCAGAACCGGTGCAGCGTGTCTGCGGGCGCGCGAGACGCGGCGTCGCGGCGCATGGGGCGCGGAACAGCCGTCTCACATTGCGGCTCCAATTGCTGTGGCGCGCGGCCGCTTATGGAGAGGCTGCAAAGAGCTCTTCAGCTAGCTTGTGACCAGGCCCCCCCCCCCCAACCCACCAGAGTACTTTGACTTCTTTGGGTCCTTGTTGACCACTGCAATGGTGAACTGCGCAAAGTGACTCCAGCCTGGAAACGCAACGGCAGCGGGGCACGCCGAATTTGAGCACTTGGCTGTGAGGGTGCTCGCTACCAATGAAGGGCCGCCCGCCAGCCGACTCATGAACCGCTTCACCTCTGCACAAGCCGGGAGCCCGCCTCACTCGATTTGCGTTGCCATGAACCGCTGCTGCAGCTGCACCATGCGACTGCTCAGCTGCAGCCGCAACCTGATGCGCTGGCGGCTGCGCCTGGTGACGCAGCTGCTGCCGCTCCCGCCCGGCACCGCAACAGCGCAACTGTATGCCCCCAGCGCCGGCCGCCCAGGCGCACCCGGCAGCAGCTTGTCGTAGTCCGCCACGCACAGGAACAGCGACAGGTGGTTGCAGACGTCGCAGCCCTGCGGGTACACTAGGATGTACCTGGCAGCGCACACGTGGCGAAGCGAGGGGGCAGTGGGTCAAAAAGCCAACCACGTCGCGCACCGACAACAACAGCCGCGTGGTTAAATGGCCGCAGCCGGCCTGGGCTGGCTGCCGATGTCGCATGGCTGCTTCAAAGCACACTGCAGCCGCTCCGCGCCAGCCGCATGTCCTTGAGCGACGACATTTGTAGTGGCTGGCTGGGCGGCCGCTCAACCTGGGTGCGCGCATGCGCCAAAAGCCGTCTCGGACGCTGCGACGCCGTGAGCCCTGTGACGGTCCCGACACACACGGGGCCCGTCCTTTTGAAGCGCAGGGCCTCACCACTTGTAGTCTCCCACTTCAAACTGCGCGCTCCTCAGCTCCCGCTTGCTGATCTCAGAGAAGCGCTCGATCTTCCAGGTGAACTTGCCGAACAGCTCGTTAGGCTTGCGTCCTACAAGTTTGCCAAGTTCGTGTGAGCGTACTAAGACGCATGGCTTGTGAGCCTGGCCTGGGACGCGGGCTGCACTCACCGTCGTCGTCCTCCTCAAGGTATGTGGAGGTCGTGGGCACGCAGTCAAGACATGTCGACTTGCTCCGCCACTCTCCAGGCGCGTCCGGGGTCGCCGTAAGCACGCCATCCGGTTCTTTGCTGCCAGTGCTGCTGCTGGTGCTCTGCAGCAGGGCACCTCTCAACGCGTCCCTAGCCGTACCCATGGTCGCTTTTCCATATAAATTTGGAGCTCAGGTGAAGGCACTAGGCAAGTTTCAACCCGATCAAACAAAACGTGCGAGCCAGATCTTGAGCGTCGGTGGCACGGTTTATAGCATGGAAAGCGGCCTCTGTTCCGCACACGCAGTCTCTGAAACTATCGAGGATCAGTGGTCACGGTGCATCAGTAGCCAACTGCATACCTTGTCTTTCGTCCATCCAAGGTCGTAACCCCGGACAGCACCCACTCTCAAATGTTGCTCTCGGTGAGAAGTGCCCCGCTTGTCATAGGGCCTAAACTTACACCTTACTGAACTTTGTTCAATAGAATAGAAGTATACCTCAACTACCTTGGAGTTGTAGTCGGCCGTCACCGTCTCACCGGGGATGAAAGGAACAGGTGTGCGGCAAGCAGCGGAGTGCACAAAGCTGGCTGTTCAAGCTGGCTGCATTGTATTGCATTCAATTAAGCCGCTTTGGAGAGCTTTTGCTGTCGTCCCAGCTGCCAGCTCGAGCTGCTTTCTGTTCACGCAAGGTTGGAAACGCTGTTGGTTACACGCGGTTTAAGCTGTTAAGGGGTTGAAAGCTTGTGAGCAGCCAACCCGTCAGGCGGACTGGACAAACTGCACACCCTTCTCAATGGAGGCGATGAGCTCGGGCTTGAGGGCGTCCAGGCCGTCCTGCGGGGTGGCATTGGGACACTCGTTGGTGGGTGGGAATGCTTGCACCACGCCTCTCATGTGCGTCTCATGCGTGTGTGCCTTGTGAACATGTGGCTCACGCATGCAGGTATTACGAATTTTTCGTGGGCGTGCGTGCTCAATGTTTGTGTGTGGCATGTGTGTGGGCGCGCGAGTACACATTCATGTGCTGACGTGGGCGGCCCAGCGCATTAAACATTGTGCTCCTTTAAGCGGCTCAAGCAAGCATGTGCACGCCTTGCCACAGCGCATCAGTACCCAACAGTGTCCCTCTCACCTTCTCGTACTTGCTCAGGCTGCCCACAGGGTGGATGGTCTCAACGCCTGCGCGGCGAGTCGCACATGTACAGCAACCACGGGGATGTCGGCGTGCTCTCCCAAGCTCACACGCACTCCTGCATGCACGCATGCTCACACCTGCCACACACACACACACACACACATGTAGGGTGACGCCCCCCACGTCATCTGAGGTGCCCATAAGGTACACCACTCCCCAGTGTTGGCCAGCACACGCAGGTGCCGAGGCCACGCGCCCCGCGCGTCGCACCCTCCCCACGCACCCTCAGTGGAGAGCTTGACCCGGGACGCGAAGAACGGCACGTCGGGCTCCACGCTGCTCTCGACATAGGCGCACTCGGTGGCCACCTGGCCGTTGAGGCCGCGGAGGCACGCGTCCGCGAAGAGGGCCGCCGCATATGCCATCGACAGGGTGGCAGAGCCCTGCAAGACGGGATGGCGCGGGCAGAGGGTGTGGTCAAGGGCATGGGGCGGGCGTGGCAACGGGTACGGCATCTTCCCCGTTGCGTCCCCTAATCCGTACCGTCACAAGAGCGCCCCTGCAGCTGCTGCCGGTGCACCGCGTGCACCCGACCGGGCCTGCATCCCTGTTCCAGTCAACATGCACATGCACGCTCACGCTGACACACACACACAAACACAGTCTGATGTACACAACACGTCCGCGGTACGCGTGCTGACACAGGGCACAGGCAGTGATCGCGCGGCCCCACCTTGCCGGCCTTGGCCAGAACGACCTCCGTGCCGCCGTCCTGCGTCCTCTTGGTGAGCGCGTTGATGTCCTCGGCCTTCAGGCTGTGGCCGGGGGTGGCCTGGCTGAACAGCGGCAGGATGGTGATGCCGGCATGGCCGCCCACCACGGGGATATCGACGCTGGCCACGTCCACGCCCAGCTTGTCGGCGTAGAACGTCTTGGCGCGCACCTGGGAGAGGGGGTTGTTTGGGGGGAGGGGAGGGGCCCGAAGTCAGGGGCTGCGTAGACTGGCGTTTGGTGCACAGGGGTGGCGCGAGGGCATTGCACATGGACGGCGAGGCCAGGTGACCAGCCGCGGTGCTCCAAGCCTTGAACTTCAGCTCTGGCCGCGCCCGCGGCTGCCACCCTTCCAGCAGGCCTGGCGACACCGCCGTCGCTGGGAAAACGGCCCTGCCTCCTCGGGCAGGGTCTCTATGGTGCATGTCGCCCTCGCGGCACGGCGCTCAGGCGCTGTGGCCCGCGCAGCTCACCACGTCCAGGGTGGTCACGCCCAGGACCTTGCGGGCGTCGTACACGCCCAGCTTCTTCAGAGTCTCAGCCGCGATGGGCACGGTGCTGTTGACAGGGTTGCTGATGATGTTCAGGATAGCCTTGGAGGCAGGGTGGAGTGGATGGGTGAGGGGAGCGGCGGGGTGTGCAGGCGAGGGGAAGGGTCACACGGACGATGAGGCGAGCTGCCCGGGGGGCGAGCCGGCTGCCAAGAGAGGCGGAGCAGGCCGAGAGGGTGGGGTGGCCAGAGGTGCGCGTTGGGCGACACGTGCGCTGGCCAGCGTTGGGCGCAACACCACGTGCAATGTCATCAACCCCTGGCGGCCGGGCCCAAAGGCAGGGCAGCTGCATGTGAGCTCACCCCCGGGCAATACTTGCCGCAGGCCTCCACCAGGCCCTTCACAATCCCCGCATTGATCTGGAATAAGGTGGATCGGGACATGTAAGGATGGGGAGATAGGGGCGGTGGCATCCTCGACTGCTGATGAAAGCCAGTGGCTCATCGCGCCGACGGCGAGTGCATTGCTCTCACAGGGCCTTTCGACAGCCCCAGAGACGGAGCAGAGAAAACCTGGGGCGGGCACGCGCGGCGGGTGCCAGGAAGCCGTCGCAGCCCTGCGGCCGGCCGCCTTGCTGTCGTGCCTCCCACCCCCACACCCAGCAAGCCAGCGGCAGGCCCCTCCCCGTCCCCCTCAGGCGGGGGCCCGACAGCAGCAGCGGCAGCAGCGGCGGCAGCGGCAGCAGCGCTGCAGCCGGTGTGTCAAGCTCGGCAGCCGCGGCACCGCCCGGCTCGCCTTGAACAGGTCGTCGCGGGTCATGCCGGGCTTGCGGGGCACGCCGGCCGGGATGATGACCAGGTCGCAGCCCTTGAGGGCGTCCGCGAGCGCGTCGGGGCCCTCGTAGCCCTGCGAGCCGCCATCAAAGGGGCCGGGGCCGCGCGTTGGGAATGCGAGCGCACGGCCCAGGGGAGCGCAGACAGCTGGCGAGCGTTGCTGGGTTTGGGATGCCGTGAGGCGGGATCGGCGGGGCCTGGCAGCCTGCGCGATGGCGGTGCGTTCATGGAGCAGCGGCGCGTGCGTGCGCTTATGGCGGGCGCGCGGCGCACCCACCGCGGTCACCGCCTTGGTGTTCACGTGGCTGATGTCAGCAGCCACGCCCTTGACCTGCGGCGTGACGGGGTGTGGGTGGGATCATATGACAGCATCGCACAGCTGCAATTGATCCGCAATGGGGAGCGTCTGTAGAACCAGGGTGAACACCCGCGCGTGAACAAATGAAAATGCACACTTCCATGCATCTGCACATACGCGCAATCTGTGCACAATTTCATGCTTACACACACACACACACACACACACACACACACACACACACAGGAGCGTGCAAACACATACACATACACACACTCACGTTGGCCACATCGTAGAGAGACAGCTGCGAGACAGCCGGGTTCATCTGCAGGGCGCACGGTGCGATGGCGAGCGTGCTGTTGAACAAGGGGCGGCCGAGGCGTGCAGAGGCTGCCGGGCCGCTACGGCGCACCCAGACGCCGGCGCGGTCTCGGGCGCGGCCTTCGCGCATACCTCTGGGTTTGGAGCATGCGCGCACCTTCATGAGGAGCGACAGAGGCTGGCCGATGCCGCCTGCCGCGCCCAGCACTGCGACCTTGCGCTCCTTGCCCCTGGCAGAGGTGGCCATGCCGCGGGCCAAAGCCGCGACGAGCTTGGAACCCGTGCTGAACATGATGCCGTTGCCGGGCGGTGCTTTGAGTCCAACTGCTGGGTGTTGGGAAGATGGGAGCCGGCTGCGTTGGGGCACTCGTAAGGTGTGTCGGGCCAGCATGTGTCACAGGGCCGCCGACCGAGCGTGAGCTTGGCACGTGCGGCCCCCTGCGCTGCTGGCGGCCACCAGCGCGCTCGATACATCCGTGTGCGGTGAAGATCCCGGCTTTGTGGCTAGTCGTTGCCGTGCGTGGCGTGGATCGCGCTCAAGGCACAACCGCCTCGACCCCGCACAGCACCGCATAGCCCGTGCATAGCCGCAAGCGAATCTCCGTCAGAGTGCCGTTGCTTCATGCGACCCCGCGCACAGAAGCTCGGCCCCTCACCTTGATCTTAGATCGCGACTTTCGAGAGCAGCTTGCAACTGAACCAACAGGCCGGGTCCGTCCAGAGCTAAGTGACTTGAGCTGGGTGCGTACGGGCGAGAGTGAGCCACCTCTGCTGCTGCGCACGAAGAACCAGAGATGCAGCACGGGGTTCGAGTGAGTGACGCGGCTGTTCGGGTGCCGAGCGCACACATGGGATGTTGACGCGCCGCATCGGGCCATGGACGTCACGGACGTACCGTACTGCTCGCTTAGTAGCGTTGGACAAGTCCACACTGCACGAGTTGGAACAGGTTGATCCCGCCGCTGCGCAGCCCCTTCACCCCAGAGCTGACCTTGCTTGTGAAGCCCCGCCTATTCTCCATCTCCCCCTTCAGGCTGCCACCGAGCGAACGAGCCAACGTGTGGTGCTGGACGGCGTGCTGAGTGCCGCACGCTGCGCCCGGCTTGCCTGGCTGCTGCGCGCGCTGGCTCACACAGGGTACCGGCCCCATGTAGAGTCCCTGAACACATGGGAGGTCGCGCGCTGCGACCCGCGGCTGCTGCCGCAGCTGGTGAGCCTTTATGCGGGCGTTCAAGAACCGGCACCACACGTGCCAACGCGCGTGCTGCGCAGCGCGCATCAGTCCGCGCGTTGCGCCCGCACACATGTGATTTCTGAAGACCATGCTGGGCCTTTCAGAGGGCGGCTTACTGGCTGTCGCTGCCCTGCGCCCACCGCGCTGCAGGTCGCCGCACGCCAGGTGGTGCTGCAGGCGGTGGAGCAGGCGTTTGGCCGCGAGGCGGAGCTTTACATAGAGTGGAGCGGGCTCGTGGCTTGGGGCGCCGGCAGCGGCATCGACTGGCATGCTGACAATGCAAGGTGGGTGGCTGGCCGCGGCAGCCTACCACATGATGGGCGTTCGCAACAACTTGAGGGTTCACCAAATGCGGCTTTGCCTACTTCTGTCCACCCATCCACCACCTCTGCCCTAGCTGCAGCAGTCGGCGTCGTCACGAGTGGCCCCATGTAGTACCTTTCAAATAATCGCAACGGCCATTCATGCAGGGACTACCTTCGCCAGCGCGTCATATCTGCGGTGCTGTACCTGAACGACCAAGGCGCCAACTTCCAGGGCGGCTCCCTGCTCTTCAAAGAGGGCGAGCCCCGCGCCGTCGCGCCGCGCGCGGGACGGCTGGCCGCGTACGGCTCCGGCGAGGCGGACGCGCACGGGGTGGAGCCGGTGGCGCGGGGCGTGCGGCACACGTTGACCGTGTGGCTCACGGATGACCCGGCTCACAGCGAAGACCGCAAGGCAGGTGGCGGTAGCCGGGAAGGCTGGCCCTAACAACCCTGCAGTTGACGCCGATCAGACGTGGCCCTATCAAATTGTCACCCCCACTGCAAGTGGCGCCTGGCAGCCTTTGAGAGTTGGCTGTGCACCTTGAGGCTTCCGTGCTTGCACATCCGGGCATCGGGTTTCGTCGTCGTACCATCCCTGCTCAAGCACGTGTGCCGAGTCTCCCGCCGCCTGGCATGCCCACACGCACTGCTCACCCAAGCCCCTTTGCCCATGCAATTTTGCAGATCTTGGAGCTGCTGGAGGCGTCCCCGGCTCGTGGCCTGGGGTTGCCAGCGACCCTGTGGTCGCCGCGCAGCAACACGGCCGTGCCAGCAGAGGAAGAAAAAGTCAGCAGCCAGGGGCTGGCTGCGGCAGACGCGGCGCCAACAGGTGCACGGCCACAGGGGCCAACAGACACGGCCGGTGTGAGAGCGGTCACCGGGGCAGGAGCAGCAGCGGGAGCACCACGAGCAGGAGCAGCAGGAGCAGCAGCAGGAGCAGCAGCAGGAGCAGCAGCAGGAGCAGCAGCAGGAGCAGCAGCAGGAGCAGCAGCGACGTCAGCAGATGCACTATCATCATCATCAGCAGCAGCAGCAGCAGCACCAGCAGTAGCATCGGCGTCGGTGTTGTCAGCTGAGAAAGGATGCGAAGCTGATATCAGGGCGCAGCGCATCGAGGGTTTGGGGCTTGAGGTCCTGCTGCCAGGCGGCACCGGAGGCCCAGCCGGGCTCCGTCCTACCCAGGACGTTGACCCCAGCAGTGGCAGCAGCGGCGGCAAGGGTTTGGAGGGCGGCACAGCCCGCAGCACCTTGTGGTGCGACTGCCTGCAGCACGCATCGTTGCTGGCGCACTTTGCCTCGCTGCACGGGGGACGCCTCCTGCCTCGCGCCAGCGGTTGTGGCGGCAACCGCAATGATGACGGTGGTGGTGCCGCGGGGCCCGGCGCTGTTGTTTCTGCCCACTGCTGGTCTCTAGCGGAGCTTCAGGATGCGGACAAGCAGCTGCGGCTGCTGCTGGAAGCGGGCGGCTGCGAGCTACAGCGCCTGCTACCCACATGGCGTGCGCACGGCTTCTTGGTGAATGACGGTGCACTGTAACGAGCTGCACTACTGCGTTACAGTTAGCTGTGCTGCCTGCTTCACTCAAAGCACCCTACACACCGTAGCACAGGACATGGGCACATTCAGGTAACAGTAAACTGAAATTGACGATTGTCCACCAGCTAGCCCAGATTGTTTGCAGAGTGAGGCGCGTTCCCTCTGTCCCGCCGCATGCTGATGTTGCGACCTCACAGCTCGTCGAGAGCGCGGTGCACGCGCGAACGGATGTTGTGGGTCTTCATCGTCGGCGATATCGCCGGCCCGCCGCAAAACGTGTTGGTGAAGCGACCGTGGACGCCCGCCCTGCAGGCGCACGCAGCGGCGATTCAAGGCCATGGAGGGTGGGTTCAAAGCTGGCGCGCAGGGCTTCCATAGGCATCGGGGTGAGAACTCGCAAATATATCCATGGGGGACACGAGACAACTGCGACGAGCAAGGCGAATTGCTTCCTGAACGCGGGCTCCACGGAGCGGCCGCCCGCATGCAGGCTCCGCAGCACCGTGGTCAGCTAGCCGTGTTCATCACCGAAGCAGCGCTGCGTGGCACTGCGCCGCATTCCCACCATGAGAGCGGCATGTCCAGCCCCGTGGGCTTCTTGGCGCCATACTCTGCTGACGAGGTCGAGTAGCAAGGGTGCTCGCGCCGCGCCTTGTGCGCAAAGCAGGTCGCATCCAGGAACCTGCGTTGCAGCAAGGGGGAAGGGCATGGGATCAGCGCTTGCTCTCTTCATCGACAACGAAGACGGTCCCGCTCAGGCTGCTGGATCACCTGACTTCTTCCCACACGCGTGTTGCCTGCATGGGAGGCCGCGTTCGCCCTTCCGGGGCGGCCGCAGTCCCTGAGGCTTTGCTGCATCGCATCTTTCAGATGTACGTACCTGCTTGGCAGGTGCTTGTAGTTCTTGACGAGGGGGTTGGCAGCGCTGCTCTCCAGAGAAGCCTGGTAGCCGCCCACCCAGTGCGCGAAAACCGAGCGAAACCCGCCGTAGGGCTCGCACCCGCTGCCGCCGCTGGGCAGCCGCACCTCACCCTGTGAAAGTCATGAAGAATGTGCGCGCGGGTGCGTGCGCATGCAGTGCAAGCATCATAAAAACTGCTGCAGATCACAACCCACCAACCACTTAGCAAGACCGCATGGTCCTGAATTTCAAAGAGGCAGCCCAATTGGACGTGCTGCCTGCAGCGGCTGCGCAGCCGCAATGCCGCTGCGCGCTGCGCACCGTGAACGCGGCAGCCTGCGCAATGCCCATGCGGTTGAGCTGCTCCTCCAGCTGCACGAGCGTGCAGCGCCTCAGCTGCCCCGGCTCGAGGTCGTCCGCGCCAGACCGCGTGCTGGCGCTCGCGGCTTGTTGCAGCTGAAAGGGTGTTGTCAAGGCAAGTGGGTGTGGTCATGCCCACTGATCTGAGCCAGCAGCAGGTGCTGCAGCGCTCTAAGCCCTCAAGCCACCAACACAAGACGGGCGCAAACACATTCTGGCAAGCACGTTGCGTGTGCTCGCACTCGCGCGCACATACACACACCCATACACATGCACATGCACATGCACATGCACATGCACATGCACGTGCACATGCACATGCACACCTCCCAGCAGAGGCGCTGGTGCATTGAGGCGTAGTGGCGAAAGAAGGTGTCCGCCATTCGCGCCGCATCAGGAGTGGACAGGTCCAGCGGGGGCTGGTACGCCAATGCAGGGTGGAGGCACGGGAGTAGCGAGGGGTGAACAAAAGTGAGGTATACGCGACGACGGTTGAACAGCTATGGCCAATCCACCTAGACGACTCCAGAAACGGATTCCTGACGCGCTGTCCCGTGCGCTCCTGCGAAGCCCATGCCCTGCGCACCTCCAGCCGCCAGCTGTTGATGACCTGCCCCTCTCGAAGCATCCTGTCCAGAAGCCCGCCCAGTGTGCACAGCGCGGCGGACGCCGCCTTGCCATCCGCGCCCACAGGCAGCGCGCGGTGCGCCAGCACGCACAGCGGCGCAAGCACAGTTGGGGGCACCTGCCTTACTGGGTCCTCGGCGCGAGCGGTAGCGTCGTCCCCGCTGCTGCCGCTGCTGCCACTGCTGCTGCGAACTGCTGTTATACGGCCGCTGGCCTCCATGCGGCTCTGCAGCTCCACCTCCGCGCACAACGAGGCTGCAAACGCCTGCTCGTGAACGTCCGCGCCCGGCGCCAGGAGCAGCGGCGTGCACACGCCAGCAGTTGCCGCCGCAGCCTGGATGACCGCGGATTCCAGCAGCCGCGAGATCGACGTACCTGGCTCCATGGCATAGGTGCAGCCTGCCAAAACGATGTGACTTGCACCCTGCAGGGCCGGGTGCTCCCGCTGTGCCAGCAGGCGGAGCACGCCGCGGCCCAGCCAAACGCCGCCGTCAGTTTTGGAGTCGCCGTTGCGGGTGTCCACATCTGACGTGACGCAGACGCAGCCGGAGAGGTTGTGACTGCTCGCCCAAGCGCTTATATCGTCTGCAGTGGCGGCGCTGGCGACAATCACGAGCTTTTTTGCCAGGGGACGAAGCCGAGAGGTGGTGCACAACGTGTCGACCCAGTAGGAAATAGCAGGCCGCCCGGCCAGTGGCTGCAGCGCGACCGCGCCGCCGCTTCCGCAGGTCTCCGTGGCCAGCAGTACGCCTGTGACCTGTGTCAGCGGTGTTGCGCATGTGCTGAAAAGGTTCTGTTCAAACCTTGAGCGTGGCCAAGTGCGGCGCGCGCATCAGCATTTCGGCACAGCCATGCTGACTGGTCAACAAGCGTGGTTGAAAGGATCGCCAGGCCGGTTGCTGGCTTCTCACACACCTGACTTCCAGCCATGCTAATGATCGCGTGTGTGCGACCGCGTGCTCGAAACGCCCCTCTGTTGCTGCCGCGCGCGCAGAAAACGACCTTCCAGCAAGCGAAAGAAGTGTTTCAGCGTTTCCAAAAAACATATACAAGTGGTTGGCGAAGATTTGCGCAAGTGTCTTTCATCACAGTCGCTACTTGCTGGCTGAGTCGTCGCCAATGCGCTTGACTCACCTTGGGCCATGTGCGCCGCGCTCCTGGGCAGCAACCTGACCCCAGCGCAGACGCATAAAAGAGCTCAAAGCATACGTACTTGATGAGCGAACTGCCGCCGCTGCCGTTGCCTCAATCTCGTCAAGGGACAGCAGCGTTGTGTGCAGATGGCTATCTCTCACACACATCTTGCGGTGGTTGGGACAGCGCCAGCCGCTTGGTCGCGAACTTCCCGATGCCATGTCGCGCACAGTCCCACAGAAAGCAGCAGTATGTCATGTTTTTGTCAAACCAAGAAAGACGAGGGATCAAAGGGTGCGGGGACACGCCAACTGCATCAGCAGTACCTCAGCCGGGAGCGTCCCAAGCCCGCAGTTGAGCGCCACGGCGGCACACCTATTACAGTATGCAGACAACATCAGCGACAACGGCCCCCATACTTCGCATGTGTGTGGCGCACGTGCATGTTGGCACCGTGGAGCCGCTTGTGAGCATGGCGGTGTGCAGCAACTGGTGTGGAGAAATGCAGCAATGCTGCGGCGTATGATATAGAAAGCCTGTGAGGACCCCAGCTGATCTGCAAATGCCCACCAACTGGCCAGTTCTGACGTTGCGCAGAGCATTTGGAGGTTGGCAGATCCCGTGCGGCCACCGTGCGGTGCGCCCGCCTGGGCCAGGGTCGGTGTTTACGGAGCCGTTTGGCTGCTGAGAGCTGAGGGGCAGGCGGCAGCTCAAGAAAAGCGCTACTGCATGGGTCGGCGTAATGGGCCTCATTTGCCCAGCCTGCTGGCCATGTGGGTGTGCCTTAACGCAGCCCCCATTCTCAGCCCTGTTACAGTTTCTCACCCAGTCTGACTTTCGGTTGAGCGGCAGCTGTATATTTTGTCGCGACAGCAGTCAAGCTGTGCAATGCGATGAAAGCCGCCAGCCCAGGGCCTGGATGCGCATGAGCTGGGCTATGGGCATGTGCAGCGCGGTGTGGGAATTTCTGGCCCAAGGCTGGTGGCGAAACTAGACAGTCCAGGTGTCAAGGTGGGGGGCCATGCCGTGGCCTTGTCGCGTTGCAGGGTGGCTCGGCCCTTCAACGAACCAGGTTGGGTACGCTGTGCACTTCATGCGACTGCAACCCGATCCGGCCTCTCTGTAGCGACAAGCCCCAGACAGCCACGCGGCCCAAGGGTGCATTGGATGGTGACCTGGAGGCGGCACAGGCGTGATCAGCGGACGAGGCACGGACCCCAGCCTTTGGGACATGCCTCGCTGATGTTTAAATCAGGCTCTTAACATACACCTACGTCGTTTTCGGTGGGTGGGACGTGAGAACTGGACGGCGCTCTTTTTTCTTCGCGGTCTGCACAGCCAACGTACTTGATTGAGAACTGTACAACATCATTAATAGGTCCACGTAGAGAGGCGCCAGCGGCCATTTACCGCTTATATCAAACATGGGCAGTGAAGCTCTGGTGCTCCCGACCCCGGCCGAGCCGAACGAGCGGCCTGCTCTGCCCCTTGATGGATCTGTCGTCAAGGTACTTTGCCATGAAGCTCCACTGCGGCTGCGGCCTTTGCTGCGGCTCGGCCGCGCAAAGCAAGAGCCGCCCGCACGCACACCGCCGCGCTTGCCTTCGTCGCGATGCGCGTGCTGGTGATCCTGTATCGATCCGGAGCTTTTGTGCTGTTACCGTCCCCTACCGAGGGATCGGCAGCGCGGTCTGCGTGCGCGTTTGATCCGGCCCGCGCCGTCAACAACAGCTTGCCCAGCAAACCGCGGGTTGTGCCTCCGCGCCGCGCAGATGAAGGGCCTGCCCTTCAAGGCCAATGTCGACGACGTCCTCAAGTTCTACCAGGGCTTCAGCTTGGCCAGCAGCGCGGTGTATCTGAAGCGCCATGCGGACGGGCGCCTCAATGGGGAGGTGAGCGTGCGGGCGTGGCGGCTGTGCGATCTGGCCCGGCGGCTGCCCACCCCCTTAGGCGCGACCATCCGACCGCGGCCTGCCGGCCCGGCAGAGGGGTCTGTCTAAGCCCACGTGGCTGCTGGGCGCGGCCTGGGGCGCGCCTCGCGGGCTGGACGGCCACGGTTGCACGCGCAGCTGCCGCTCAGCAGCGGGCCTCGCGGCAGTCCGCACCCCTGTGCCCCCTGCGCCCCGCCGACGCGGAGACGCGCCCTTCCTCCTACCGCCCTAAGGCGTTTGTGAGCTTTGAGAACCCCGAGGAGGCCCGCCGCGCCTGCCAGAAGGACCGCGAGACGTTCAGTGAGAAGTGGGGCGACCGCTACGTGCGGGTGTACCCTACGCTCGAGTCTGACGTCACCGACATGCAGCAGGCGGTCCTGCAGCAGAACATGGTGCACACCGCGGTGAGAGGGCCGGCGCGCCTGGGCGGGGGCCAGTGCTTGGCAGATCGCTGCAGCGGGGCATCCTGCGCGCACGACGCCCGGCGAAGCCCCTCCTGGCGCAGTGCCTTTGAGCCCCTAACCGCCGCGCCGCCGTGCCTCTGCGCCTCGCTCCCAGGGCGGCCACTCGCACCACACGGACAGCGTGGTCAAGATGAAGAGCCTGCCCTTTGACGCGACCCAGCTGGACGTCATCCAGTTCTTCGACGGCTTCAAGCTCAAGCCCAATGGCGTGCAGCTGGTCGTGCGCTCCGACAACAAGCCCACCGGCGAGGTGCGCGCGCCCCCAAGGGCGGCCGGTCTAGAGCGGCGGGCGCCGTGATGGCGGCGGCGCGCGTATCACCCGGGGGCGTGCCTGTTGTTGCAGCGGCTGCAGCGCTGTGGCCCGCACCGGCGCCCCTGCCTGGCCGTCGCCACGCGGCCCGCCCCCCTGCCCTGGCACAGCCCCAGGGCCCACCCCCTGCCATGGGCGCTCCCAACCTCTCTGGCCCCTGCTCCACCTCCCACCCCTCCCGCCTGCCCAGGCGTTTGTGGACTTTGAGGCGCCCGACGACGCGTCGCGCGCGCTGCGGGAGAAGGACCACAAGGTGTTCCACGAGAAGTTTGGGGACCGCTACGTGCGGCTCATCCAGGTGTCGCGCAAGGAGATGCAGGCCACGCTCGCGCTGCGCTTTGGGGGCGAGGGCATCCTGAAGGTCAAGGGCATCCCCTTCAAGGCCGGCCCCGGGGACGTGCGCAAGTTCTTCTCGGGCTACAAGATCAAGCCCGACGGCGTGAGCTTCATCATGCACCAGGACGGCCGCCCCACGGGCATGGCGTTCATCGAGTTTGAGACGCCGCAGGAGGCGGTGCGCGCGATGGAGAAGGACCGCGCCAAGTTTGGGCCCGAGTACGGGGACAGGTTCTGCATGCTGCAGCTGGTGGGGCGCCACGAGATGGACAAGGTCACGCTGCAGCGGGAGGGCGACGGCGGCGGCAACAACAAGATGATGGTGCGTGGGGCCGGGCCCGCGGCCGGGGCGGGGGCGGGGGCCGAGTTGGGCAGCGGCGGGGACGCGTGATGGGGCAGCTTGCAGGCGGCTCCAGCGGAGTACGGGGTGCGGGGCGTTGGGGAGCCTCTCCTTTGGGGACGCCGGCCCGCGTGTGTCGGCAGCCACACGGCGCAAAGCGGGTGGAGGCCGCGAGCGCTGACGCCGCCCACGTCCCGCCTGCGCCGTCGCGCCGCCCTCGCGCAGGGCATGAACGGAATGAACGGCGCCAACGCGGCAGCTGCGATGCAGCTGCTGCAGAGCATGCTGTCCAACCCCGCCAACCTGTCCCTGATGATGGCCAACGCGCCCTGGATGGCGCAGCACCCCGGGCTCGGCATGGGCGGCCCGCACGGCCCGCAGCACCCGGGCCACGCGCCCGGCCAGATGGGCCAGCAGGCGCCGCCGCCCGCCGCGCCCGCGCCGCCGGGCGGCCCCATGCCGCCCGTCGACCCCAACGCGCTCGCCGCGGCCGCGCAGTTTGGCCAGCAGCTGGGCGCCGCCGCGGCCGGCATGGGCAACATTGCGGGGGCCCTCAACGGGCTCGGCCTGGGCTCGCTGCACCCCCCAGGCCAGCAGGGGCAGGGCGGGCAGGGCCAGGGGGGCGGCATGCAGCAGCACGGCCAGTCTGGGGACGTGGGCCCCGGCTGGATGCCCAACGCGCCGCCAGACAACATGGTGTTCTACCAGAACTCGGGCCCCAGCAACGGCATGGAGCGCAGCTGGGGCGACCACCGCTGAGCGGGCCGCGGCGGGCGCCCGCGCGGCGCCCCTCGGCTAGCCAGGGGCGCCGGGCGGGTGGCGGGGATGCGCGGCTGGCGCCCGTGCGACCCGCGTGTTGCCAGGCGTGTGGTGCCGTGTTGTGCAGCATTCTTGGCGGCGATAGAGCTGGGCGTCCCTGGGTGGCGGGGCGCCAGCGCGGCGGCTGGCTTTATGTGACCCCCCCGTGTGCACCGCCGCCCGTTGGGCTTAGCGCACGTGCCTTGGTCCGCCAAGCGCCGCCAGCCGCCATCACGGCGCCAGGGGCTCGTGGCGGGGGCTCCTGCGCGGCCGCCGCCGCCCGCTGCGCCGTCTTTTGATCTGTCTTTGGGGCCGGCTGCGCGTTTCGCAGCCGCCCCGGTCCACGTCTTGCAGCCGTCCCTCAAACTCGACACCCACAGCACGCGCTGGAGCCCCACTTTCGCAACCCCCAGGCGACGTATGCGCGCCGCGGCAAGCCAGCCCTCCGCGGCAGAACCCCGGCAGCCGTCTGGCGGCTGCGCGCCGTGGCGGGGTGGTAAACTTCTGATCAATGCGACTCGCTCGCCCATGTCTTGGCGCGGGGGCAACGCCGCCTCCCCCTGTGACGGGCGTGGTGGGCTTCATCCGCCGGCGCGACCCCAATTATAACCCCCTGTACGCCCTCTTTTCAAGATGGCAGTGTGTGTTGCCTTGCCTTGCAGTTCGCGCGGGCCCGGCCGGGCGGCGGCGCCCTGGCTGCCGCCCACGGGCGCCGTGGGCGGCCCGTTGTGCGCGACGTCCCAAGTCTCACAAAGGGTTTGTGTCCTGATTTCTGGGGTGCCTCGCATGGCTTGTGTTGGCTCCGCCGCGAGGCCGCGTCGCAGTCTATGCACGCGTATTCCGCCCGCCAGCATGCGTGCCGCCTTTCAACACCTTTCCGGACTCCCTAGGCCCGTGGCTTGCGGCAGCGCTGATCCGACGCTCATAAGGCCCTTCCCATTTGTCCGCTGCTCCCACATTCGTCCCGGAGCATTGCGGCGGCACTGCATGTTCTGTTCTACACCCCTTTGCGCACTTGACGCCGACGAAGAGCCGCGCTTGGCCGCAAGAGCGGCGTTTGCTAGGTTTGTGATGCCCGGCCGCGGTTGCGCCTTGCACCGCGCGGCTTTCGCGCCTTGCGCAGTCGCAGTACAGGCTCCTGGGGGCTGCACTCGGCGTGCTCTGCCACCCCGTGTGTGCTTGCTGGCAACCATGTTTCACACTGCGCGTGCAAGGTTGGTTGTGTGTGGGCTCCAAGCTAGACCATTTTTGGAGGCCAAGTGGCTATGCTGCGGCGTTTCCCACATTGGATGGCACCGCAGACGGTACTGCAGCGCTGTTGTGGGCTGGTGTGGGACGTTCCATGTGTGCAAGGGGCTGTCAGCTGGAAACGGCGTGGTCGTGGTGCAGGTCGTGTATCCTGGTGGGACTTGTGGATGTTGTCTGCCCATCATCCAGCTTGCTGGGCTTGTAAACGTTTCTTCCTGGCAATGCAGCGCGCACCACACGCAATGTCGGTCGACAAATGCACAGATGTTCCATCTATGGCTGACATGCACACTCTCTCTTGTCTTGCAGTCCGCATTATTCAAGGCGCGGGGCAGCTTCCGCCAGCGGCGCAGGCGGCTGGAACATGCGGTGTGCATGGTGTCAATTCAGCGATGTCCGTTGGACAAGATATTTATTGTTTGTTGACCGGATAACAGCCACGGCCCATGCCATGGCGAGACTACAAGGAGCAGCGCTGATCCTGGCGCTCATGCCAGGCCTCGTCCTGGCATACTATATGCCGGGGACGTACCCCCAGGAGTTTTGGGCAGGGGACACGCTGAACGGTGAGCCCCCCGTGACCGGATGATGCAGTCGCCGTGGATGCAAACTCAACGCCCCGCCCCTTGCAGTGCAAGTGAACTCGCTGAAGTCCTCCGAGACGGAGATGCCATTCGACTATTACTCATTGGCGAGTATCCAGGGGAGGGGCGGGGCTGCCGCAAACAACAGAGCGCCAGATCGCGCGCAGCGCAGCGGTTCGCAGGCGCTCAGCGCAGTGTGATTTTCCGGCGATCGCATGCTGGTACCAGGCCGGATGTTCAGACCATAAGAAATTGCACCCATAGAATCAGCTGCCAGCGGTTCGCGGGTAGTTTGGGCGACAGGCGCCTCCTTCAAGGCAATCATTGCATGGCATCGGCGTGGCAGCACTGGCCGTGCAGCCTGAGCGCACACAGCTGTGGTTCTGCGGGGGCAGGCGCTGGTCTGATTTTCACAGCTGCATTGGTTGAAGGCGGCTATGCTGCAGCTGCAGCTCCAGCAACCGCATTCAGCAGGCAGACCGAGCACCTGCCGCGCTGCCACAGCAACGCAACGCAATACGACGTGGCACCACTACACACCTGGCAGCACGGTTGCTTGTTGGCATTGGCAGCCGCAATGCACTTGCTTGCACCCGCGGTTGCCATGGCACTACCAGAGTCCCGTCGCCGCGAATTGCACCCGGCCCCTTGGGCAGCAACAGGACACGCTGCACCGACAGCCCCGCCCCTTTGCATTCCTTGTTTCACCAGCCACAAGGCCGCGCAGCAGTGCCCCTTGTCCAGCAGCACGTTCGAGGCCCCCATCGCTCCCACGGCCCAACGTCGACAGTGCCGACGCCCCCCCACCTGCCGCCGCTCCCGCAGCCCTTCTGCAAGCCCCCGGAGGGCGTCAAGCGCGTGGCCAACACCGCCAACTTGGGCACCATCCTGCAGGGCCTGCGCATCGAGAACTCGCCCTACAACTTCACAGTCAATGTGGGCGCGGCCCGGGGACGGCGACTGCTCGCCGCGGCGGCCCGGGACGGGCTCGCGTCGGGTGGCAGGGGCGCCAGGGGTTGCTGGCTCGGCCCGAGCTGGTGGCGCCATCTGCCCTCAAATCTGACGTCTTCCGGCTTCCGGCGCCCACGCCCCGCAGGTCCGGGAGGAGGGCAAGAACGCGTGCGGCGCCGGCGGCGCCGCGCCGCCGCTGACGAAGCAGGACGTGGGGCTGCTGAAGAAGATGATCAACGGGGAGTACACGGTCAACATGATCCTGGACAACCTGCCGGTCACCATGCAGGACCTCACGTCGGACGTGAGCCGCGCTCGCATGCGCACGCATCAGTGCATACGCGCTCACGCGGCGCCCTCAGGCCTCTGGTGGCGCCGCGGCTGAGGCGCGAGCCCGCGGGGGGGCTTTACAGGGGAGGCAGCCGTCTCCGGCGAGCGGAGGGGGCGTGAGCAAGCAGCGCCAGTGCCGCCGCGGCCTGCCGTGCGCGGCTGCGGTCCGCGCACTACCTCCAAACCCTGTGCCGCGCCCCTTCCCGCCGGCCGCTCTTGCCTGTTTGTTGGCCCCCAGAACGAGGAGGTCCGGCCCGGCTTTGACATTGGCTACCAGGATGGCGACAAGTACTTTGTTTTCAACCACCTCCGCTTCAACGTGCTCGTGCACGCCACCCACGGCGAGTACCTGCGGGCCCGCCAGGGCGTGGACGGCGCCTCCCTGGGCAGCATTGACGCCCGCAAGCTGCTGGCCGCGGCGGGCGTCGGGCGGGGCGCGGCGGAGGCGGCGGCGGAGGCGGCGGCGGAGGCGATCGGGCGGCAGCTCATGGCGGCCGGCGGTGAGCAAGGGAGGCGGGAGGCGGCTCGCAAGGCCGGGCGGTGGGGCCTGCGCGGCGGCTTGGGTGGTTGCATCGCCCCTGGCCATCGTGCGGGGCTTGGCCGAGCATCTGGGCGGCTCACCATGTACGGCCCCCTGAACCCACGACCTGTTGGCCAGCATCCCCCTCCCATCACACCCCCCTGTGCCGCCCCCACCTCGAGCCACCCTCTCCCCCCGCTCCTCCGACCCCCCGCCGCCCACCAGGCCTCGCCAAGGAGCAGCGCATGCCCGCCCCCGGGGAGCAGTTGTACATGGTCGTCGGCTTCGAGGTGATGCCCTGCAGCATCAAGCGCAAGAAGGGCAAGCCCATCGACAACCTGGACTGCGGCATCGACGCGGACCGGCCCCCGGAGCCGCAGGAGATCAAGGAAGGCGAGGAGGTGGTGTACACGTACGACGTGTACTGGCAGCCCAGCGACACGCGCTGGGCCAGCCGGTGGGACGCCTACCTGCGGATGCCGGGGGGCAAGGTGCACTGGTGAGGGGGGGCGGCGCGTCGGCGCGTGTGGGCGCGTTGGGTCTTGGGTGGGATGAAGGTAGTGGGGGTGTTAGTGCTGTGCTCCTTTTTTGCGTGAGTGTGTGCGGGTGTGTGCAAGTGTGTGTGTGTGTGTGTGTGTGTGTGTGTGTGTGTGCGTATGTGTGTGCGCGTGGGGGTGTGCGCATGCGGAGGGGTGGTAATCGGGATTGGCAGTTGCTTGGGGCGGCCACTCGCAGGTTGATGTGCCCCCGGGCTGGCGACCATGAGGCGCGCAGACAAAGCGCCAACCTTTGCCATCTTGCTCTATTCCTGAATGTCGCCCCAGTCTCATATCCACTGGTGCTGACCGCCCCGCCCAATGCTCACCCAATGCTCAACCCCTACAACTGGCTTCGCACTTTCATGCCTGCCCCCGCACCGCCGCCGCCACACGCCCACCCCAGGTTCAGCATCCTCAACAGCCTGCTGATCGTGCTGGTGATGGCGTCACTCGTCGCCACCATCCTCATCCGCACGGTGCGACCAGCCTTGCCGCCTGCATGCAGTCCTGGCCTGGACTCCCCCCCCCCCCCCCC
>NW_014012951.1:21111-22314 GCF_000611645.1 Monoraphidium neglectum
GTCTGCGCGCCTGCGGCCGGTCGGCCCCTCCAGTCCGCCTGCTACGCATGAGACATTCGCCAGCATGTTAATCCGCAGATCTTGGTTCGATGCGGTATTGCTGACATCATCAGCACAACATCACGTGCTGTCCGCCATCCCAGGTGCGGCGGGACCTGGCTAAGTACGAGCAGCTGATGGTCGACGGCCCCACGGACATGAGAGAGGAAGCCGGCTGGAAGCTGCTCACGGGGGACGTGTTCAGGGCGCCGGAGCACCCCCAGGCGCTCTGCGTCTATGTTGGGTCGGGGACTCAGGTGGGGCCCCGGGGCTGCGTTCCAGGCGCCCCGCTTTTTAAGCGATCGCGCACCCCAGCTGTCCTAGGAGGCGCTCGCTTTGGTTTCACGCCCGGCTCGACGCTTCACATCCGGCATCCTCAACTCTGCCCAGCACCCTGGTTGTGTTTTGGGTCCCCCTCCATCCAGTTAACCTCACCCCCTCGCCCCCTGCAGGTGATGTGCGTCACTTTCGTCACCCTCGTCCTGGCCACACTGGGCTTTTTGTCGCCCGCCAGCCGCGGCGCGCTGCTGACCACCACCTTCATCACGTACGTGCTGATGTCGGTTGTGGCAGGCGCAGTGGCGGTCTTCCTCTGGGGCCAGGTGCGACGCCCACGGACGCGGGAGTGGGGCGGGGTTGGGGGTTGGGGCCAACTGGCAGGGGTTGGTCCTTCTGGGGCTGCGTTGGGGCGCCGTTGGGGCGGCGACCGCGGTGGCATGGCTTCAGTGATGCAGCCATGCTGCAGCGCCAGCGCCCGCGACCCTGCTGCAAAGCAGGTGCACACAGGCGCCAGGAATGAGCAGCCGCCCGAGCAGCCTCCCTGGGCGCGCGCGCTACATGGCCACCACCCACCCTGACGACCACCCCGCACCCATCATCCCCGTACCCGACGGCGCCAGATCGAGCGCAGCTACACGGGCTGGGTGGGTGTGGCGCTGCACGTGTCGCTGTTCTTCCCCGGCATCCTCATGCTGATCTTCACAGTGAGCGCCACGGCCCTTCGCACCCCTAGAGACCCTGGGCGCCCTGGATCGCCCCCCCTTGGTCTGAAACAACGGCGGCCAGGGTCGTGGCAAGACTGTCACGCGGCCCTGCAGTCCCCCTCTTGCAAACAGGCGGCCTTCCCATCACGTCAACCCTCGCGCCCCTTACACCCCCTTCCCC
>NW_014012950.1:0-5766 GCF_000611645.1 Monoraphidium neglectum
CCCCCCCAAAAAAACAGCCAGTGATGTCATCGCCCCCCCCCCTCCCCCCGCCCCGCCGCCCACCTCATCGTTCTGAGGGACATCTTGGTACCCGTCGATCGTCACCACGCGCCGGTGGTTGCGGTCCTCCGAGCACACGCCATCCTGGGCTGCATTGTCCGCGCCACGGCGGCCGCAGGAGGGTTTGAGTGGAGATGGACGTGAGCTTGAGCATGCAAAGGGACAGTTGAAAATAGAGTCTGGCTATCAGGAAGAGAGCACCCAAGGTTTGAGCAACTGCCCACGCCGCGGCGCCCCCAGTATTGCCAGGACGTTCCAGGCGTGCAAACTTGGGTTCAAGCACGAGGCGGGTCACCGGGGGCTCGCAGATCTTGGATCTCAGATCTCAGATCACACGCTCACCGGTGTAAGGGTAGTCCTCCTCGTACTCGATGCCGCCGTGCTCGTGGATGAACTCAAAGGCAAAGTCCATGAGCCCGCCCTGAGATTGCGGTGCGGGGTCAGGGACGTGATGAGGGGGGCAGACATGGGGGAGGTGGCAGCTATTGATGTCGTCATGTGTGTGCGCACTGCATGTGGGTGCTGCTGTGTGCGTGTGTTGTCCAATGAAGAATTGGGACCTCAGCATGCAGGTCAAAATGCCGATCAGCCTTATGATGTCGCGAGGCACTCGCACCCCTGCACTTTCCCCTACCCCAGCATCCCTCTGGGGACATCGCCGACACACCCAAACCGCCGTGGCCTGGCCCCGCCCCGTGCAAGACCCACCGAGCAGCCCTTGTCCTGCGCCGTGTCGCAGTCCACCAGGAACTGCTCGCTGAGGGACACCAGCTGCCCAGTGGCCAGCTTGTTGATGCCCTGAGGGGCCGCAGAGTGTGGATTAGAGGGCGGGTCGCGGTGAGCGGCGCGTGTGTGACGGTGCAGTGTGGGTGAGCAGAAAATGAGGATGGTGTAGGTTGAGACAAGCATGAGCATAGCGAGAAAAAGCTAGAACATACTGAGCAGGATATGGAGAGATCTGCGAAGTCGCGACAGGTCAATGCGGAGGAAAGGGGCACGCGGTCAGGACAAGCTTGGGACTGCGGTGCCCTTTTGTGGGAAGCGCGGCGGCGGCTGGGATGGGAGCAGGGGAGCCGGCCGCCGCAGCGGCCGTCCCTGCAGAGCAACCGTCAGCGCCTGTCTAGAGGGCGTCCCCTCCGCGCCGCCGGCCCGCGCCCACCTCCACGGCGCCCGTTGTCGAGAACGCCCAGCAGCTGCCGCACTGCGGGGGGAGCGTGGCGGGGGCGAGGGGCGAGGGGGGGCGGCTCGCACGCGTGGCCTGCCGCCTCTTGCCGCTCCCCTGCCTGCAGCGAGGGTCCCCTCACGCCTTCCGTCAAGCCGTTGCCTTCATGCACGGGCCTGCAAACTCCTGCCTTGATGTGCGAGCCATCCTTCTCCCTTTGTCGGTCACCAGCGCCCCTCCCTGCTCGCGCCGGGCCCATCGCCAGCGGGCGCGCCAGGCCGCATGTACAGTATCCCCCAGTCGCAGGCCCGCGACCCACCGCCGCCTGGTTCTTGACCTCTGCCACCGCGCCTTTCTGCCGCCAGTCCACCGCGGGCGGCAGCTGGGCCTCGTCCAGGTCGCCGTGGGCAAAGCCGTCCACCTTGGCGGACCCGCGCGCGCGCTTGTACCGCCCGGCCCCGAGGCCGTACTGCCGGCGGAACTCGTCGGGCGTGAGGTCAGCGAGGGCGTTCAGGCCCACCTGTCGGGGCAGAAATTCAAACGGGTAAAGGGAGTGTGATACGACGAGGGGGGCGTCTCTGCTGCGCGATGAGGGGCATGTGTTGTGCGAGGTGCAGGCGCGTGGGCAATCGCAGCTGCACCACGCGGATGGCGGCCGGACTGGGCACGCGGTTTCGAGGCGCATGCACCGCTGCGGGACATCCAGGTGCTAGTGCGGTCATGGGTTGTATGGCTCGGTGCCAAACTGGCAGCTGCCCTCTGCTTCCGTTCTTGATGCTGCAGCGGCGCGCACCCAGTGTGACGCATGCTTCTCATTGTAGTCCAAGGCAAACTGCAGGTTGTCCTGCCAGGTGCCAAACTTGACCTCTGCGCCCT
Source organism: Monoraphidium neglectum (assembly GCF_000611645.1). NCBI lineage: Eukaryota > Viridiplantae > Chlorophyta > Chlorophyceae > Sphaeropleales > Selenastraceae > Monoraphidium > Monoraphidium neglectum. The sequence continues at coordinate 2,099 of NW_014012950.1, forward strand.
GCAGGTTGAACGAAGTACGCATGAGTGCGGTGTGCATCCATGCGTGCAAAACATTGTGAGTGGCGTTCGGAGGACGCGCCCGCGTCAGCAGCATCAGCACCAGCAGCGCATGACGCCATGCGTGCAGCGCGGCTCCCGCCACGACATGCAGAGATGCTCCTGAAGATATAGGCGTTGCTCCCGTTCACATACATGGGAGCACCCCTCGTGGAGCAAGTGTGGGGGTGATCTGTCCAGTTGCCAACTCGCACCAGCAGATCATTGGGGTATCCCTTGCCATACTTAGCCTGCCACTTGGCAAATCCGAGTCTGGGGTCGGCCTGTCAAACGGGGTACAGAGCGCCGGGTGAGTGGCTGTCCCAAACCGAACCGTGCTGCCCCGCGGGCCTCTGGGTGACACTGCTAGACAAAAGTGCGTACCTTGGCCTGAAGAAGCTCCTGGTGGTGCTGCTCACGCAAGAGCGCCGAGTCCAAATCCAACGCGGCAGCCATGCCCACGAGCACGATGCCCAGGAGCGAGGCTCGCAGCGCCATGTTTGCCATGCCTTGCAGCTTTACCAAAAGCTTCCCAAAGCGTGGGCCAGACAACGGCTAAGGATGGTGCTGCTACAAACTTGTACGGTAAAGCGAGCGAGCGGGCGTGCAGCAGCTGCTGTCGTCACCCAGCTGTGCCGGGGCCGCGTGTCCAGAGCGCCACACGGCCACGAAAGCATGAACGGTGTACATTCATGGTAATTAACTACAGGCTTCTAGGTGCAAGGTACATGCGCACGATTGGCCAGCGCTACTTTGCGTTGTAATCCTTGCAAATGGTGATTGAAGACAGCAGAGCGCCCACCAGGCAGCACCAGGTGTGCAGATTCCTGTTATTGGCGAGCAACAAGCAACGAATCCTCGATATGGGTGGCGGACAGGTCTGCACCAAGAGCTTGCACCGCACAGCTGTGCTCAGCGCTCTCATCTCCGCCGCAAAGCTGCAGCGACCGCTCGAGGTCGCGCGTCAGCGCACGCGCCTGTCAATCTGCACTTGCTTGACCTCATCTGACAACCAGCCTGTCCATCGTGACCACGTACCCCCATTCACCTTTGCCGAATCATCCGTAGCCATGCTACCAGCCTTTAATTTACGGGTGTCTGTCTACCTGCCACCACTGAGCTAGATAGTACCATGTTGACATGCCCTGGCCGTCAAGAGGCCTTGGCCGCCGCTGTGCCGCATTCCCATTATGAGAGGGCGACCCCTTGGCCGCTACGGCTATCACCGGCATTGAAGCTGCACCGGCGCTAAAGCTGAAGCTTCCATGAAGCACTGGCCGCCACCGGCCAAGCTCAAGTTTTGGGAGGAGCCTCGGGCAACATGTCAGCTCGAAACTTCCTGGTTCTGACAGAGGATTATCCGCTCAATCACTGCCACGTGCTTACAAGAAGGAGGCCGGTCAGCACCAGGTATGCAGCCTGAAGCCCGGGTATCAGACTTATTCAGGCTGCGTCAGAGGTTACTTGCACTCATCCTCATCAACCAACCTTGAAAACGTTACCGTGTTCAAACACGAAGCGAGGGGTCCACCAAGCACAGCCCTGAGCCTCACAAACAGAGCCATACACGAAGTGGGCAGCAAAGACACGAGGCCGGCAGCAGCCGCCGCTGTCTGAGCAGTAACAGCAGCAGGAAGCAAAAAAGCAAACGTATATGGCCGCGCGTAGCTGGTGTCGACACACGCTCTGAAGCGGCTCCCTGACCCGTCAGCACCAGTGCCAGCGCGGCGTGTAAGGGTCCTCTGAGGGACCCCCGTCCTCAGAGCCGTCCTCGTCATCGTCCTCGTCACTTTCTTCATACTCGTCACTGTAATCGCTGGCCTCGTCCTCGTCGCTGTCATCGCTGGCCTCCAACGCATCCTCCTCCCAGTCCGTGTCCTCCGCCGTCGCCGCGCCGCACACGCGCCGCAGGTTGACGCCGTCCCAGCCGTCACAGGCGTGACGGACATCGAAGCAGTAGGGGCTGTAGCCTGATGAGTACCCCGCGGCTGCCAGCAGCCAGGTCATGAGCTCGTAGTCGGAGAGCTTCCTGCTGATCTTCTCGCCCGCCGGCCCTGGTGGCATGGTGCATTTCCATGTGCGATTTGAGTGGGTGGAGGGGAGCAGGAATGTGCGGCTACCCACAGCCCAAAGCTAGTGGCTGCCAGCAGCCGTAGGATGTGTCCGAGGGCAGAAAGCCAACCCCGCAATTGGGAGTGTGTGGAGAGGAATGGCCCTGCTGACTGGGGGTGTACGCGTTCAGGCAGGCCTGAAGCTGGTGCCGCAGCGCCGAAACGGCTATATTTGCAGTCCTCACCCGTGAACAGGGCGCGCCGGATCTGCTGGATGTGGGACGCCCTCAGACCGAACGTCCGCACCTCGCGGTAATGCCTGCAGCAGGAAAGCAGGGGTGCAAGCATTGATGGACGCACTGGCAGTCAGCGTTGTGTGTAATTGTGCAAGCGGTCTCTCGAGGTTTGTGGGCCTTCAAGTGTTGTCGGCGGCCAGGCAAGCCCCGAGGTGGGCACATCCAGCTCATGCTCGCCCACCGCGTATTGGCCATGGTGACGCGCCACGCCCTGAGCCAGTCGCGGCTCTTGTCGGCCGGCTGCGGCCCGGCTGGGCGGCCCACTGAAATCTTGATCTCTGCAAAGTGCTTTGCCGTAACACCTGCTTGGGGGTTAGCACAAGGGGAAACGGGAGCGGCAAGGCTGGCTGGTGCGGGCTCGCAGCGTGCTGGTGGGCGGCTGTGGGGACTCCTGCAGACTGTCACACCGCCGCAGGCTTGAATGGCACAGCGGGCACGGGAACGCAGGCATGAGCCGTGCTGGCACTCCCGGCTTGATGCACTGCGGCGGCCCTCACCCCCCAGGCAGCCGTCTATGTGAAACCCCGCGAAACGCGCCTTGTGCGGTGGTGGTAGTCGTGCCGGGTGTCGACCACATTTGGGCCGTCCACCGCAAACACGCGCGCCTGAACTTCCAGCCCGCGGACCTCGTCTCCCTGTACATGATAGACCTCGGCCGTGGTGATGACCGTCGTGCGCAGCAGCAGCCGGCAGTCCTGCCGAGCGGCGGCCGGCGAGCGGCAGGCGCCTTGGTGTTTGTTAAAGACTTTTGCGTAAGCGAGATGCGGGCTGCTGGGAGGAAGTGGGCCGAGGCAGCGCTGCAGCAGCACGGTCATGTGCTCCCTCCAGCGCCCCGCATGCCAGTGGGAGCGCGGCATTGTGTGTGGGGGGGGGGGGTGCCGCTGCGGGTCTACTCAACAGGACTGACGAAGGCTCCCTCGCACACCACAACCTTGTTTCGTCACAGCCAAAACCATTGGGCAAGGGGGGGGGCCTGCTTCGACAACCCGCGCCGCCCCGCCCCGGCTGCCCGCGGGCGCGGCGCGCGGGTGGCGCCCACCTCGTCACTCAGCCGCTGGCAGTCCTCCAGCGCCGTGCGCGCGGCGTCGTGCACCCGGGGGCGCGTGATCAGCTGCTGCTCGTCGTCGTCGTCCTCCCCATACTCGCCGTCGCACCCCGCGTCCTGCACCGCCTGCTCGCGCGCCTGCAAATGCAGGCACGCGGTGTGCGGGGCCAGGAGCGGGGCAGGTGACGCGTGGCCGCAGGTCCTTGTTGCAGCGAGCCGCAGTCGTGAGCGGCGCGCGGG
>NW_014012950.1:6331-22413 GCF_000611645.1 Monoraphidium neglectum
GGGGGGGGGGGGGTGTTGCAGGGGCGGTCAGGTCATGCATATTATGCATGCATGCATGCATGAGGTGCATGCATGAGACGGGCTGCTGGCTGCCGCACCTTGATGTAGCTCTCCCATGCCGCCTCGTCCTGCAATGGACGTGTGCAGGTGCAGTGAGAAGGCGCTGTGACTGACGCCATTGCGGGCTTTCTTTGACTACATGGTGGTTGTATGAGCCTGCACTGACGGCCACATTGGCTGTGACACCTCACCTGATCGCGATGCGGCACGGCCAGCAGGTTGAAGCGCTTGACCGCACGAGCGCAGGCCGTCCCGACCGGATCCGCCGCCGCAGAGTCTGCAGTTGCTGGCTGCCTCTTGGCCCTCTTTGCCGCCTTGTCAGCTACTCCATCAACAGGTTGCGACTTGCTCTTACTCGCCCTCGGAGGCATGTCACACGCGTTCCCGCGAAACAGATCACTGGATCGTCAGATCCGCACTTTCAGCCATCAAAGGTGCAAGCATGGGGTCTGTCAGCTCACTAGAATTTCCACCAAAAGTATGATGATCCAAGCTGCGACACAGCAGCAGTGTCGTCACAGGCAGTGACCCCTGGCTGCTGAGTCATTACCAGCAGACTTGCATCCTTCAGGGCGAGCTTACTCTCTGCAACGAGAGTCTATTCCTTCAAAACGCATCAAGGGGAGCTGAAAGTCTATGAAGCACCGCCAACCACCAGCCATCATGGCGTGAGCTCAATCTCTGGAGGTGCCTGGGGCATCCAGTCGACCCCAAAACACCCGTGATGTGACAGAGGACTGCGCGATGAGTTTTTGCAAGACGTTACTTACAGGAGTGAAGCCGGTTAGGACCTGGTATACAGCCTGGAGCTTGGCAACCAGGAATCAGGTTGCATGATTGGGTATTTCGTATTTGCACTGGTCCTCAGCAGCAAGCCAATGAAACCTCATCATAATGCCCGAAGCACCGACCCTCGCAGGGCTGCATATTGTGTAGCACAGAGCCTGGCAGGTAAAGGCAACCATACACAGGCACGAAGCAAAGGCACGAAGCTGGCCCCGGCCGCCGCGGCCTGAGCAGCAATGGCATGGCGGCAGGAAGCAGAATTGCAGCTGCACATGGCCGCGCAGCTGGTGTCGACACACACTCTGCTGCGGCTCCCTGGCCCTTCATCACAAGTACCAGGGGTGCCCGTAAGGGTCCTCTGAGCGGCCCCCGCCCTCAGAGCCGTCCTCGTCCTCGTCTTCGTACTCGTCCCTGTCCCCAAACTCGTCACTGTGGTCGCTGGCCTCAAACGCGTCCTCCTCCCAGTCCGCGTCCTCCGCCGTCGCCGCGCCGCACACGCGCCGCAGGTTGACGCCGTCCCAGCCGTCGCAGGCGTGGCGAACCTCAAAGCCGTAGGGGCCGTAGCCTGATGAGTACCCCGCGGCCGCCAGCAGCCAGGTCATAAGCTCGTGGTCGGAGAGCTTCTTGCTGATCTTCTCACCCGCCGGCCCTGGTGACGTCGTGCATGCATGTTCATGTGCGATTTGGGGGGGCGAGCGGGGTTGGGCGGATTCCAGAATGGCCAAAAGGTGCATGCTGAGGACAGCAAGGGAATTTTGCGCTTGGGAGCGTGAGGAGGGCGTTCGGCCCTGATGACTGAGGGCTTTTGAGTCCAGGCAGGGCTGAAGCTGGTGGTACGACCCCGGACCGGCTGTCCTCAAAGTTCTCACCCGTGAACAGGGCGCCCCTCATCTGCTGGATGTGGGACGCCCTCAGGCCGAACGTCCGCACCTCGCGGTAGTGCCTGGAGAGCGGGAACAACGCGGGCAAAACTATTAATAAGCTGGCAGCAAGCATCGCTGCGCAAGTGATGCGCCGTGGTTTGCGGGCTGTAGATTGTTCTAGAGTTGGCGGCCAAGCAAGCGGCGATGTGGGCGAATCCAGCTCGCGCTTGCTCACCTCGTGTCGGCCATGGTGACGCGCCACGCCCTGACCCACTCCCGGCTCTTGTCGGCCGGATGCGGCCCGGCTGGGCGGCCCACAGAAAACTTGATCTCTGCAATGTGCTCATGGCCGTAACCCCTGCTTGGGGTTGGCATGAGGGGGGAAAGGGGCGGCGAGGCTTGCTGGTGCGAGCCTGCAGCGTGCTGGTGTGGGAACTCTGGCAGAGGTTGACATCGCCGCATGCTCAATCGGCACAGCGGGCACCGCATGCCGGCATGTGACATGCGGAGACTCCCAGCATGGTGCACTGCAGCGCCCCCCACGCGCTGTGGCTGCCGTCCAAGCCGACACCATGTGACGCGCCTGTCGCGGTGGTGGTAGTCGTGGCGGATGTCGACCACGTTGGGGCCGTCCACCGCAAACACGCGCGCCTGCACGTCCAGCCCGCGCACGTCGTCGCTATCAGCCCAATCGACCTCGGCCGTGACGATCGTAGTGGACCGCAGCAGCAGCCGGCGGTCCTGTCGAGCGGCGGCCAGCAAACAGCGGGCGCCGTGGTGTTTGCAAAACACATAGGCCTTGGCAAAGTGCGGGCTGCTAGGAGGAGGTGGACCGCGGCCCTGCTGCGGCAGCACGCCTTGCTTAAGCGCCCCGCACGCCAATCGGAGCGCAGCGCTTTGAGGGGTCGCCGTTGCGGATCCACTTACAAGGCCCGCTCAAGGCTCCCTCGCACAACAAATCTGTCATTCATTGCAGCCCTTATTCCACTAGGCAGGTGAGGGACACTGCCTCAACCGCCCTGCACCACAGCGCAGCGCGGGTGGCGCTCACCGTGGCGCTCAGCTGTTTGAACCCCTCCAGCGTCGTCCGGACAGCGCTATGCACCATCGGGCGCGAGATGAACTGCCCATCGTAGTCCGCACCCTCGTGGTACTCGCCGTCGCACCCTGCGTCCTTGATTGCCTGCTCGCGCGCCTGCGAACGCAGGCGCGTGGTGTGCAGGGCCGCCAGGAGGGGGGGGGGCATGGCGACAGGTCCCTGTTGCGGCGAGCCGCAGTCGCGCTGGAGCAACGGGGCTGTGGGCCCCGCAGGGGCGATCAGGTCATGCATGCACGCATGTATGTATGCATGAGGAGCATGCATGAAACGGGGTGGGATGCTGGCTGCCGCACCTTGATATAGCTCTCCCAAGCCGCCTCGTCCTGCGACGGACTTGTGCAGGTGCAGTGAGCAGGCGCTGTGGCTGATGCCGTTGCGGGCTTGCTTTGACTACACGGCGGTTGTTTGAGCATGCACTGAACGCCACATTGGCTCAGACACCTCACTTGATCGCGTTGCGGCACGGCCAGCAGGTTGAAGCGCTTGACCGCACGAGCGCAGGCCGTCGCTGTCGCGGCCAGATCCGCCGCCGCCGAGCCTGCAGTTGCTGGCTGTCCCTTGGCCCTCTTTGCCGCCGTGCCAGCTACTCGATCAATAGGTCGCGAATTGCTCTTCTTTCCCCTCGGAGGCATGCTGAACGTATGATTTGGGTATTCCCGCGAAGCAGATCACCTGATCGTCAGATCCGCAGTTCCAGCATCAAACTTGCAAGCACGGGGCCTGTCAGCACACTCCAAGTCCGAACAAGAAGAAGATGATCCAGGCTGTGACACGGCAGCAATGTCAGCACTGACAGCGGCCCTCTGCTGCTGAGTCACTGCGGAACACGCACACGCACACATAGGATTTGCGACCTTCAGTGCGTGACAACGCTTCGTGAGAGCAGTATAAGCCATTGGTGCTGCTGCAGGCGTGGCGTGCGTTTGCAACAGTTGAAAAAATACTGTGAGCATGCGCCTGCTTTTCCCGCAGTTGATGACAGGTTGCTGCCAGCCACCTCGTGCATGCAAACCATGTCGCTCCTTGCCGCGAAGAGGCAACCACTCCAGGACACCCAGCTGCAGATAGGACTTTCCAGGCAAATATGGGGCCCATGCACGGCCCAGGGACCTGCTGGGGTGGTGCTGTCCCTCCAGCCGACCAGCTCATGCATTCATCAACCACACCCGATTTTGACTCAATGTGCTGCCAGCCTAATCTCTGCAACGAGACTTAATTGTTTCCACAGCGTTACAAGCATTCAAATTACTGTCACATCAGTGGTCATCCACTGTTGGTCGGCAGAGGTAAGGAGACGTGTCAGTTCGTATGGGACCAACAATTTTTTTGGAGGCAGCAATACGTGCATGAGGATTTCAACAACAGCATGAATAACAGCATACTGTAATCAGCTTTCCCTTTTAGCACGTCACGGTCACGCTTGCTGGGCTCAGCATATGTCCATAGACAGAATCACACAACTCAGCAGCGCACGCCTGCTCAAAGTCGCCGCGGTGATGGGTTGTTGGAAGCTGGCTGCGGCGCGTGGCAGCACCATACCACTTCATGCCGTCACAAACCTGCACACATACTTGAAGCCCTGCTCATCATTTATAAATCATTTTTTGTTCATTGGTGCTGAGCTGGTCTGGCCGGCAGAATCGTCGCCGCTCAGCCGGTGATGGCGGCGGGGCACTCGTTGCGGGGGTAGTCGAGCACTGCATTCTGCGCGGCATCGCAAGGAACCAATGGGCGCTCAGCACAACTAAAATCCAGGTGGAATGCAAACAACAGGGCCACGCAGGCAGCAACAGGCACCGGAGGCTGCAGAGGGCAAGTGGCGATTGTGACACAGGGCGACTGATCACGTGATCGGCATGCTGTCTGCTGCTCGCGTGCGGCTCATCAGGCGGCTCTCTGAAAGCCCTCCCCATGTTTCAGCCAGAAACGATCCTGAAGCCCAGTGCCCAAACAGCTCGCCCACCTTGAAGATGCTGCGAATTCCCATGTACCTGCGGCCAAGGCGGGAAGGCCGGGATGGCGGCACGGCAGTGAGCGGCAAGCGTGGAGCAAACTGAGGGGCTCTCACACAAGTCAACTCAGGGCACATGGCGCCCTCCAACTGGGGCCCTTTCATGCTCCAGAGTCAAGCAACCGCGCGGAAGCTCCACGTCACATTGAATGATAATGACAGCTGGCAAAGTGGGCGCGTGCCCCAGCTGCGCAACTAGAGCCACAGAAGCTGTGTGGACACGGGCAAGGTATTTGTGAGCAGTCAATCGGGTGGCAAAGAGGTGGGCCTCACGAGTCTTTCCCGTTGCAGGCCTGGCTGATGGTGGCTGTGAGGTCCAGCTCCAGGTTCCAGGCTGGCAGCAGGTTTGTGTTGTTAAGCTGGGCGCGGTCTGAGGGGGGCCGGGGTGAGTGACCGTTTGTGGGTGGGCATGTGACCGACCTACCTGGCCTCGTGCCAGCCAGCAATGTATTGATGTTCATGCATGGTGTGCAAGGCTGGCTGGCGAGAAGCATTACATTCAAGAGCCCATGACCCATTCAAGATCCCGTAACACAGGCAGGCGTGCGTGGGTGGTCAAGGAAGTGATACTGTCAGGTGGTGCAGCACAGCGCAGGCGGTCGGCGAACGACTCGGTCACTGTGCGTGCTTGCAAGGGGTTGTGTCAGGTGAGCTGCATCAGGGCGAGCCCTGCTGTCCAGAGCTGTGCGTTGTGCGCATGCACAGTAGACAGAAGCCGGCCCAGGCAAGCACAGTTGATCTCCGCTCACAGGTATCAAGGCCTAAGAGGTTGCAGGACGTTGTCACGGAGCACCACCTGCGGCGGGGGGCCCACGGGTGGCATTCGATGCAGCAGATGGAACAGCAGGGTAGGCACGAATTGCAGCGTGTGCGCGTGTGTCAAATGTGCTGCTTTGAACACAAATAAAGCACCTGTCCTGTACACCACAAATACTGAAGGCCTGTTGGATCAGTGGGGAGAAGCACACAATACGCGAGCCCCCAAGACTCTTGTGCCGTCTGCATACTGCAGCAGAGCAGGATGTAAGGGTGCGAATGCAGCTGGTGGCAGCTGGCCCCTCTCACTGGGTAGTGAAGAAGTCAAAGTATGTCCACAGGGCGCTGATCTGTTGGCAGGGGGAGCAACAACGCAAGCAGCGCTATTTCAAGGCGTCAGACGGCAAAGCACTGCCACCCAGGCAGCAAGTCGACACAAGCCTATCTACGCATTGCAATCAGCGTGGCGCAGACAAACCCTATGAGACTGCGCCCAGTTGGCTTGATCCCTGGCAGCTCTCTGCAGTGAAGACATTGCGACCCACCACGCCGATGTTGTTGGACAGCCCGACAGCCAGCCCCATGCCGCGCGCCGTGGTGGAAAGCCACTGATAGTATGCATTGGCCGTGCTGCGATGGGGTTGAGGTATGATGCCAATCACGCCAAACCCATGTCTCAGGAAGCGTGATACGAAAGAAAGGTCCCAAATGACGAGTCTGGTGTGCGTGGTGCGAGCGCACAGAAACAGACGCCCGGCCAGCCCCCGCAGCGGCCTATGCACTCTTGCAGCCTCGCGGGGTGATTGCGACGCCCACCTGGAAGGAGTTACGTAGGGCTCCATCCCGGAAAAGCCCTTGTCCTTGCACAGCTGGATGCGCTGCGGGGGTTTTGGTCCCCAGCCGAGGTGGTGGGCAGAGGTGGTCGGTGGTCAGAAAGCATTGGCCAGAAGACGGGGCAAGGTGGTCTGCAGTGCAGGAAAGGGTTGGGGCTAAAGATGCGTGCTTTGAATTTACCACCTGCTTGCTTCCCAAGAACATCGACAAGGCAAGCAGCAACCCCTGTCTTCCACTAAATGCTCATACCAATTGATCAATCACGGCACCCCAGATGTAGTGGGGGCGCGCACACGCGCGCGCCCGCGCGCGCGCACACACACACACACACACACACACACACACACACACACACACACACACACACACACACACACACACACACACACACGCACGCACGCACGCAGATCGCTTGAACCTTCAGACGGCACCTTCCAGCCCCAACAGCACCATGTTGCTGCGCCTCACCTTCTGCATCAGGTACCGCACGTTTGATGAGGTCGTGATGAGGCTTGACCCGCTCTTGTCCGACGCCAAAAATTGGCTAGCGTCGGGCTCAGTGCCAGAAAGGGTGTCTGGATTGTAGCGAGAGCGTTCAGGGATGTGTATGCGTGGCGCAGGCGGTACGTTTGTGGTGTGTTTTTGTGGTGTGCGCGTGCGTGTGTGGGCGTGCGCAATCCCAAAACCCTGACGCAATGAGTGTCTGCATGATGAGGCTCTCAGGACCTGTGTAAAGCATGCGATTCGCGTGCATACAAGCAGACATCTGTGTGTTGACGTGTGGGGTTTGCGCAATAGCTGCAACGCACTGCGCCAATCACATTCAGCCCCAGGCGGCCCCAGTCTTACCCGCATTGAAATAGCAGATGGCGTAGACCGGCTTCAGGGTGGTGCCCTTGTACCGGAGGGTGTTGATGGTTGTATTGCTCACCGTGAAAAGGGGCAGCACATACACCTGCGGCTGCGGCGGCGGCGCGGGGTGGGCTGTTCTATTCGCGCTATTGCTAGGGTGCCACAGTGTGCCCGCAGGGGGCGCTGACATCAGCACGCAGGCGGAGAGAGGAGCGCATGGGCGAACGCCTTGAAAAACAGCACACGCGGTTTCTGAGCCGCCTACAGTCAACCCGCGTGCAGGCTGCTTCAGAGCACTCCGGGATCTTTTGGTGAGCCCAGCTGGGGTATTCCCGACTCGCGCCCGGCGCCAAGGGGATGACCCAGCGGCACAGGGCGGCCCGTGCCCGCAGCGGCCGCGCACCTGGACGCCTGAAATGTAGTCGCGGTCAGCGTCGAATGACGTCATCTGATACTGGTAGCGCAGGTCCCTCGTCGGCTTCCAGGGACCAGTCGGCAGGACCACCGCCGGCGGCGGCACGGGCGCAGGGGCTGGGGCCGGCGCAGGGGCAGGAGCGGGAGCCGGGGCCGGGGCTGGGGCCGGCGAGGGGGCGATGACAGCGCACTCGGCGTCGAGGACGGACGGCCAGATGGTGGGCATGGATGAGTAAGGCGCCGGCCTTCGGGGCGACGCAGGTTTGCGAGGGACGCGCTGCGTCGGTGTTTGTGGACGCCAGGGCCCATCAAAGGAGCCGTGACTGTGGCCGAGCCGCATTGGGGCACACCCTCTTCAAACGCTGATGCTGCGGTTGACGTCAAGGGCTGCATTAGGAGCCGCGTGGACGCGCGCGCCCCGTCGTGACGGCGGCTATGGGGTTGAGCTGGAAGCAAGCACGCAAACCCCCTGGGATTCCTTGCATGCTCCTCTGCACACGTCTTCAGCACCACTCACAGCGTCTTGTCAGTTATGAAGAGGCCGCGGTAATTGCGGTCGTACATCGTCTGTACGGTGGCCTGGATGCTGGCGGCGGTTGCGTTTGAGGGGTACCTGTGCACACACATGGGGATGGAGCAGGGGGCAGGGTTCGCATACGTGCGTGTCGGAGGGTTGCTGCGTGGAAAACAGGGCTATAAATGGGGGCGTGTCGATCGAATGTGGGTTACAATCGGGCCCATTCTTGATGAGACTGGGGCTGGGGGCCGTAGTGGGGCTGGGGGGGGGGGATCGAGCCCTGTAGGAGCCAGATTTGAGGTGCAAGGCGAGAGAGAATTGCAAAGCTGGGCCTGTTGGAGGCGACAATTCCATGCAAAGCTGGGCCTCCGACAGGAGCGTGGCGTCTGCCCTCGCGCCCCCACTCAGGCTCCCCCTACCCGTGGATGGACGCCACACAGCGCACAGCCAGGCCGGCGCACGGGCAGTTCGCAGTGTAGCCGGTCGGGGGCGGCAGCTGCCAGATGCTGTACGAGTTTTCAAAGTTGTTGAGGACGTCTGATCGACAGACGAACGCCGCCCAGCCGGTATGCAGGTTAGCGTTGCAAGGGTGGATGTCAGGACGAGGGCGGGCGGGTGAGATGGATGGGCCTTGGCGCTGGGGCCGGCGCTGCAGCTGCGCCCGTGCGCGCCCTTGTGCTCGCTCATGCATGCGCCCAGATTGCCTCTCGCGGCCATGCTCGTATTGCGCGCGCACAGCTGGCCTCAAACGCATCGTGCCGCAGCGCCCGTCCTGCAGTGCTCCGCCCCGGGGAGGGCGCATGCACACCCCCACAAAACCGCACCGACGCCGATGGAGTTGAACCAGGCGCAGTCTGTCACGTTGAAGCCGGGGTTGAACGCCACCAGCTTGCCTGCGTAGCCCTTTATCTTGTCGGCCACAGACTTGTAGTATGTCTTGGCCTGTCAATTTTGATGAGGGTGGCGGCAACGAAGCGGGAAGGGGGCAATCATTACAGTATTTGTGCAGGGGCAAGGCCGAGGGCTGCGTCGGCGGGTGGGGAGGGGGTGTTGTGAGTGCGCAAGGGGGGCGTGAACTGTGCATGCGCGTGCAGCTGGCATTCAGTATAAGGGGTAGGCTCAGATCACAGTACATTGGTTTGGGGTGGGGGAGAGAGGGGCTGATCTTAAGGTCGCAGACGGTTCTTTGATGACTGGGTCGCGTCGTCTGCACGGCAGTCGAGCGGCCACAACAGCTGTACAGAAGCGCACCGTCGCGTCTGGGTTGCTTGGGACGCCGTCCACCCAAACGCCGGCAAACTGGTCGCCGTATCCCATTGTGCCGGGCCTCAACCACATGTCAACGTCAGCCAGCACGCTGGCCAGGGCCCGGCCGCCGTAGCTGCGCGGCAGCCGCGCGTGTAGGGCGGCGGCGGGGGCAAGGTGCGTTGTGCACTTGCAGCCGGCTCGTGGGCGGTGGCCCCCCCGGGGCGGATGTGCAATCGTGATCGTTTCTATTGCAGAGGCTCCTGGGGGTGCGGTTTCCCCCTTGTTTAGTCTGTAGGGCAACGCGGGTGCGTGGCCACAGGCAAAGCATCAACCCTGTGGCAAGGGCCAGGCCCTGGCAGGCAAAGCGTCAACCCACGCCCTAGCCATCCCCTGCTCACGAGGTGTAGACGTAGCCAAAGAGCTTCGTCTTGCCGGTCGCAGCAACGGCGGCAAAGCGGTCGCGGAAGAGCTTGTCTTCGACGGGGTCGGTCGCGTTTGGGGGGCCGGAGCGCGGCCCTGCGCGCCAGAAGAACGGGGGTGCGTTTGGCAAGGTGCCCCCGTTGGCGAGAGTTTGAAAGCCGCACGCAGGTGATCGGCCGGGCGGCGCGCCGCCGCTTCGGGATGGCGGTGATCAGGATGGGCTGCGGCGCGTGCGTATCCTAATTGCTGACAGGCATGCGGCTTGAGCAAGCCGGCGGAGCAACAAAAGATCAAGCTGTTTGGAAGTCCAGTGCAGCCAAGTGTGTTGTGACGCCGTTTGTAGGGAGCCGCGCTTGCAGTGGCGACAGTCTGTGTTTGATGGGCGCGGGTTGGCGGCACGATGCTCAACTAGGGGTTCAGGGCAGCTGCCCTCCGAGCCCCCATCACACCTGTGAGCACAGTCGCCTGCCACGCGTCTGCGCACGTATTGGTGCCCAGGGATGCGATCAGGGCATCGTAGTTGCTATCATACGGGTGGATGTATATGGGCATCTGCGGGAAAAGCAAGGTGAAACCACAACAGATTGGCCAAGACTGCTTGGTAGCGCTGCTGTCACAGGGTCCTAACGGTCTACAGCGGAGATTTTTGGAGGACAAGGAGGAAACAATCCTCTCCTCCCTATGTGCTGAGCAGGAAGGTTCCGAGGCAAGCGGAAGGATGCGCCACCGAGACTTGGATGGCGCACGGCAGGAGGACGGCTGCAGGCTTGTGCTGGGCTGCGCTTACCCACGTCCCCATGCTTGTGGAAGCTCCAGCGACTGTGTTGAGGATGATGAAGGGTGGATGAGGGGCTGGGGTTTGCTAGGGAACGTAGGCGCACACACGCACCGGACCGCATAAACGGCAGCATGCTGTTGGCTGCGCCACTGCTGCGATCCTCGCACCCCGTGCGCCATGTATAGACACGATCAACCTACCTGCAGCCACCCCAATGGCCAGGAGGGCTAGGGCGGCCAGCGGCCGGGTAGATAGAGGCGTGCGCCACATTTGGGCACTGCCTCGGCCAGGATCGGCTAGCTGAACGCAAAAGTCGCGGTGACTTTGCGATGAGGCCTAAAGAGGATGTGTCAGACAACTAGCATACGTTTAACAAAATCTTATTGTCGCCTTGAGCGATCATCCCCTGTCTCCTGCGAGGTACGGACCCCAGCGTCCGTAAGACTTCACGTAGCCACAAAGCGCCGCGTGAAATCGTTTTGGCTCACGTTTGAGAGCTTGTGTGCAAGGGCTTGAATAACTTGAAGCTGTGGGGTTTGCAGCCGCCTGCCTGTTCGCGACCATTGCCTGATGTCGCAGTGTTGCCTCGGATCCACTGTTGCCTTGCCAAGCTGGCGGCAGCTGATCTGGGCAAAACATCGCATGCCCACCTCCATGATCAAGTAAGACGGCGTGCTTGGAGGCTCCGTTCATCGTCGCTGACATCATTGGGTGAGGTCAAGCCTGTTGGTTGTTGCCAGCTGGTTGCAAGGGTTGTTTTGGGCAGTGGAGGTTGCATTCGTTGGAAGTGATGCAAATTTGCTGATATCCGATGTTTGCGGCTAGATCAGAATCCAAAAATTCCTAGCTTCTTGGTGCAAGAATGGAGGCCGAGCGGTGCGGGTGCATTACATGCCGCCTGGTGCTTGGTTGATCGCCCTGTGCAGCAAGGCAAGTATCGTCGGGTATTCATGATGGGGTGCTCAGCGCCTGAAGATGCAGCGTTAATACACAATAAGACAAGAAGGAGACTTGCCAGGTGCATTGGCAGTGCTGCTGAGAACGTGGCCGATGGCCCCTGGTTGTGTTGTGTTTTTGCTGTGAAAGCTGGTGAGAGGAATGGATGCTGCTGCATCAGCAACGGGTGGGGGCAATATATACTGCAAGCTACCCAAATCCGGTTGCTTGGGGGCACTGGTGGGTGTAGGTGATGTGCAGTGGCGCACATGCACATTCCTCGGGCAATGAACAAATGGCGGGCAATCGAACGCAAGCCACGAGCGCACACAGGCCGCTCGCACGCCCAGCATTCGCGCTGCAGTCCTGGGGATACTGCGGCGCCTGCCTGCTGTCGCCATTGCTGACCCGCCCCCGCGGCACGCGGACAGCTTTACGCTGCATCCAGAGCCGGTCAGGGGAGGGGCGGCTCTGCCAAACCCAGGCGCGCCTGGGTCCGCCGCGCCGCTGGTCGCGCGCAGCCGCACCTCCTGCCGCCTCGTCACTACTGCAGGGTGGCCATTGCCACGGGCTCAATGTCGGGCATGAGACGGTTCTCGCCACACATCGCCCACACTGCACGCATCGGCAAGAAGAGGGGCAGGGCATGATTCGTCAGGCAAGGGCGCTGGTGGCGCTTGTGCGCGCGGGGCGCTGCCACCCGGCTTGCTGGTGCCACCTCAGCTATTGCAAGGCGCACCACTGAAACTGAGCGTGGGCCAAGCACAGCCAATATGTCTTGAGTCCATCTTCAGGGCTGCCACTGAGCAATCCGCCTTGAGCTTGCAGCCGTTTCAAATCCTGTTCATGTGCAGCCTCACCAAACGAGTACGCGGCGGTGCCGGCGCCAGAGTGGATGGACCAGGAGGGGGACACCACCGCCTGCTCGTTCGCCACCAAGATGTGGCGGGTCTCATCGGGCTCGCCCATCAGGTGCACCACGCGGGTGTCGGGCGCCATGTTGAAGTACATGTAGATCTGAGTTTGCAGGGGGTTCCGGAATTTTTTAGCTGTGGTCTCAAATCAGAGGTTGTTGTGGCTTGCAGTGAGTATGCGTGTCAGGCGTTGGGGTGCTGGGGGCAGCTCTTGCTGCCAGCCAGCAAGAGGGTGGGGTAATCATGGTTCAGGCGTCCAAGCATCAGAGGGGGTTCAAGAGAGGGGTCAAGAGGGGGTCAAGGTGGGAGCATCATGCGTGAACTGCTTTCGCCTCGCCCCCGTCCTCACCTCGCTGCGGCGGTCGTGCAGGTGGGCCGGCATCGTGTTCCAGACGCTACCATCGGCGAGGAAGGTGACGCCGAAGGTGATCTGGTCTGAGTCGATGCCGCCAGGGGCCTGGCGAGGCGGAGAGCGGGCGAGAGGCAGCAGGATTGGTTTGTTGTGGAGATGGTCTTGGATGCCACACTTGGTGGGAGGCCCTTGCTTGCAAGACGCACGCTTTCAGGGGTTGCCCACCAAGATGTGCTCCGCACGCCCTGCAGCGCACGCACGCACGCACGCACGCACGCAGGCCCCGTCGGTTGCAAGTGGCTGCAACCTGCATCAAGCTGAGGAATGCGCCCCCTCCCCCCGACAACTGTGTGTGCCGTGACCCTGCCGCTTACGCACGCACCACGAGGTGATACAGCGTGCGGTTGTTGGCCGTATCCCCCGCGCCGGCAGTCACGACCTTGGTCGCGTTCCTCGGAGATATCTTCGCCGCCGCGTGCTGCTTGTGCGCCGGGCAGGAGAGCAGGTAGAACTTCGCGGGCCGGTCCTTGTCAGCGCTCTCAAACTTCACGGCGGAAGTTCCCATCGGGACGTACAGCGCGTCGAGCGGCGCGAGGTCGAATGCGGCGCCGTCGGCGACGACGCGGCCGGGGCCGCCGACGTTGATCGCCGCGAGCTCGCGGGACGCGAGGAAGGTGGGGCGGCCGATGGACTTGGCGATGGCGCGGTCGCTGGGGAGCGCCAGGGGGGCGCCGGGCAGCGGCGTGGCGCCGCCGACGATCATGCGGTCTTCGTGTGTGTATGTCAGCGCGACCTCCCCGGGCGCGAAGAGGCGGTCCACGAGGAAGTGGCGGCGGAGCTCCTTGCTGCCCATGCTGGGGAGCGCCTCGGGGTGCACCGAGTGGCGGACCTCGATCGCGGGCGCCGCGGGTGCGGCGGCGGCCGCCGCGGCGGCGGGGGCGGGTGTGGCGGCGGGCAACTCCGCGGCGACAGCGGCGGCAGCGCTGGGGACGAGGCGCGCGGCAGCGTCCACGGTGTGCGCAGCAAGCAACGCAAGCAATACTACGGCGATAGAATGGCGGCTTGCCATCGTGCTCGCTGGAGTTTTCGGTTTACACAGGCCGCTCGCTGACGGTTTGCGGATCAAACCAGCACGTACGTAACGGTTGTGATCACGAAAGATTCAAGCTCTTGTATACTTCTCAATCCAAGGGCCTGGGAAGCCGCGGGTCATTGGCGGACGGAGGTGCGCGTGAGGAAAACCGACCTGGTTCCCATTTTGGCAGCCCCCGGGACTTTGAAAGCTACGACAGTATGCCCCCAAATCTGCAAACCATGACATTGTGCCGCTGTGCAGATGGTACTCTCCAGAGCTGCGTTCGGCATACGGTACGTTTGACCCGGTTGACCTGCAGCGAGCAAATTCTTCCTCTGCACACTGCGCGACACCAGAGCGTGCTACTGCATGGTTATGCATTTAGAAATCAGACAAGTGCACCAGATCCAGCTTTGTGATGCATGTCTGGCCATCGCAAAGCACTGCAGGCCAACTTCACCCTTGACAAGGCTGTTGGGTCCAAAACCACATGTGCCCAAATGAGCCACAGCTGCTGTGAGTCCTAGTACACACATCTGATCTGATTTCACTGGGCATAATGGACACTGATTACTGGGCTTGCGCGTAGCCCGCAATTTGGGCATACGGTATGGGATGCGCACGCGCGGCGCTGCTGCTGCTGCCCTGCAGGGTGCGTCAAAGCCTCCAGTCTGCAACAACGATAAGCACAGGGAGGGCAGCACAACAGAAATGCAGGAAAACAATGACGTGAACATTGAGGAACAGCTCCAATCACTGATCCTTCCGGTGTCGCCGGTCGCCCGGCCTGCTCATTTCGGCGCCCTGGATTAGGCCATGCGAGCACCCCAAGCGCTTGCGTGTGCGCCATTCGTTGGCGCATGCGCAAGCCCCCAGGTGCAACACACAGACCCCACGTCACTCCACATCGTACAGGCTGACCCGGAAGCGGTCCTCCTGCACCTGGTTCTCCCCTGCCATCGCCCACGCAATCGCGTGCTCCCCGCCCGCGCCGGCGCCGATGTGGATGGCCCAGGGCGGGTTGATCACGCCCTGCTCGTTTGAGACGATGAGGTGGCGCGTCTCTGACGGCTCGCCGATGATGTGCACCACGCGGGCGTCGGGCGCCATGTTGAAGTACCTGTTGATTGGAAGTTACGGTTTGGGTTGCGGGCCGCAGGATTCAGGATTGTGTATTGGGTGTTTCCTTGGAGGTCAGGCAGCGGGAGGTGCTGGTTGCACAGTGGTAGGCAGGGGGAGGAAGGGGGGGGGTGAATGTTTAGACCCAGCCTTAAGAGTGCCTTGCTTTGGCCGCAACAACCCAAAGACATACAAACACACATCAAAAATAACACACACGCACAAACATAAACGCACACACGGGTAACCTCACACAAGCCCCACAGCACACCATGTGCAGAAGCACAGCCCCACAAACTGCAGAAGCCAGCGGGCACGCGCGCGCTCACATGTACATCTCCGACTTGCGGGGGTGCACGTGGCCCGGCATCTGGTTCCACACCGCGCCGGGCGCCAGGAACGTCGCCCCCATAGTCAGCTGGCAGCTCTCCACGCGGTCTGCCGTCATGTAGCGGTACAGCGTGCGGTTCGACTGCACCTGCGCAGCGAAATCCAGCCGCTGCGCGTCCGCCTTGCGCACGAGGACGGGGCTGTATGGCACGTGGCAGGGGGCGCCCGCCAGCCAAAACTTCGCGGGGTTGGACGGGTCCGCGTTTGAGAAGAAGAGGTCGCTCGTCCCGGCGGGCACGTAGAGGGCATCGTGGGTGCCGAGGTCGAAGGCGCGGCCGTCGACGGCCGCGCGGCCGGGGCCGCCGATGTTAAAGACGGCGAGCTCGCGGCGCGCGAGGAACGGCGCCGCGTTGCCGCCGACGGCGGAGCCGGGCAGCCGCAGCGGCGCGGCGCCGGCGGGCGCGGCGCCGCCGGTGACCATTCTGTCGTGCTGGGTGTACGTCATGACGACCTCCCCAGGGACGAAGAGGCGGTCAATAAGGAAAGCGGACCTGAGCTCCGCGCTGGTCATTGCCCGCGCCTCATTTGGGGAAGGGGCGGCCCTGTACTGCTCCTCGGGGTCTGATCTCGTGGCTTCGTATTCAAAGAATGGCAGCTCCCCTGATGGCCGCAGGGGCACGGCCGCGGCCGCCCGGGCGGGCGCGGCGGCGGGCGCGGC
>NW_014012949.1:0-3310 GCF_000611645.1 Monoraphidium neglectum
CCCTCCCCCTCCCCCCGCCGCACCCGACAGGTCCAGGCTCTGCAGCGCGGTGAGGCCGCTGATCAGTAGCGCCAGCGCCTCCCGCGCCACGCGGCACCCTACCAGCCCCAGCGACGCCAGCCCAGGCAGCCCCCGCGCGAGCGCGGCGGCGCCCGCGGCCCCGACGGCGCCGCCTGGCAGGGGGTGCTCGGAGTGGAAGGGGCCGGGCTGCAGGTGGAGGTGCAGGGCGCTGAGCTGGCGCAGGTGGGTGGCCAAAACCAGGTCCCTGGGAGCCAGATGGAGGGGGCGCGTGAACAACTAAGGGGTGCGATTTGCGGTGCAAAAATGGAGCCAGGCAGCGAGCAGGCGTACATAATGGCGCGTTGGTGGCGGGGCCCGCAGCCGCCGACACTGTCTGCAGCGGGCCCGGCGGTACAAGGTGCTGCCTACGGCCACGGAGGAATGCACTGAGGCAGCGTGGTGCAAGATGAGGTCAAGCCAGCGGTTTGTGGGCGGCCACGTCGCCCCACCTGTCACACAGCGAGTGGAAGCCAGCCAGGTGCAGCGTCCGCAGGCCGGGCAGGCAGCTGAGGGGCACCAGGGCGTCCCGCAGGTGGAACCTGGGGCGGAAGCCGGACGGGCGGTATGTTCCAGAGGGCAGCGTTGAGCTGGACAAAGCGTCCAGGCCTTGTCCGAGCGGTGGGCAGCGGCGCCGGGCTGGCGACCCGTCGTGCACTGGGCCGTCACGGCAACCAAGTGTCGCCCCAGGGCTGCGGTGGTGTGCCCCGATGGAGCCCTGCTGGCAAGCCACAGGATTTGCAGCCACCTCATGCGCGCCCTGGGCCGCACGGCAACGCCTGCTTGAGCGACGCCTGCTCGAGCCCCATCGACACACTGTTCCGTGCACCGCGGGCCGCGCGCCAAAAGCATTTTGTAAACGCCGCTGGCGCAAAGAGACGAGCCGCAGCACGCCCGCACCTGCTGCCCGGCGCGCACCGCGCGACGTCCACGCGCAGCTCTGTTAGGCCGGGCAGCGCCGCCACCTCCAGCCACAGGGCGCGGCGCGACAGGTACGGCACCCGCAGGCGCAGGCAGCGCAGCTTCCTCAGCTGCGGGGGACGCACGCACACGTGGGCAGGGGTGGGGGCAAAGCGTCGGGCGGGCGGCCCCCAGGGTCGGCGCTGGGAGTGCCTGTTCGACCGCCATAGCCGCGCGGCAGACCCCCAGGCCGTCGAGCCTTCTGCGCCACTGGAGGCAGCGCTGGCGGCGAGAGCTGGCGGACAGCGGGCGGGGCCGCGCTCTTCTGATCACGTTGGTGCGGGCCGGCGGGTGGCGGGCGTGGTCATGCGTTCTGATCAGGTCGGTGCGGCCGGGGAAGTGCCATGCGCACCAGTGTGAGGTCACTGGACTCTGCTGAGGGGCGGCTCAGGAGCTCCAGCTGATCAGTGTCCAGGCGCATCAAGGGCAGCCGCGCCAGCTCCGCCCCCAGCGCGCTGCAGGCGCCGCCCCCTCTTTCGCCGCTGCAGAGGCCGCCGTCGGCGGCGGAATTGCTGGTGCTGTCAGGGTGGCTGCGGGGGAGGCTGCGGCGGCAGCAGCTATCAAATGGGTTGTTGCCGCCGCTGGCGCAGCTACTGCAGCAGGCTGCGAAGCCTGTGTTGTCGCGGCTCGCGCAGACACAGGCTGTTGGGGTGTACACCCCCGGCCCCAGCAGCTGCAGGGAAGTGAGGCGCGTGAGGGTGGCCAGGCCCCCACAGAACAGGGGCAGGGGGCCGCTGCTGATGCTGCTGGGGGCTGCCGCTGCGGGGATGAGTGGCTGTACAAAACACCGCTGCCGCTGCTGCTGCTGCTGCTGCTGCTGCTGCTGCTGCTGCTGCTGTCGGACGGTCCAAGGTTTGCAGGGGCTGCCCAAGGTTGCCGCGCTCAGCTTGTCCGAGCAGCTCAAGCAACGAGGCGGCGCGCCGTGCGCCCAGGCGTAGGGCGGCCCGGCGATTGATTGAACGGCAAGAGACAGCGTATCAAGCCTGCAGAAAGATGCGCACGAGGATTCATGGAGGATGGCGGGCCGGACTCCTTGGCGGCTCGCAAGGCCGGAGCGCGTGCTCTAAAGGCATGCCCTTGCAGCAACCCAAAACTGAAAACGAGCGAGAAGGGAGGTGGCGCCTGGTCACCTTGCAAGGGCAGTCAGCTGCTGTAATCCAAGCGCCTCTAAATCCTCCACACTCTGCTGCTGCGGGGTCTGCTGTTGCTGCTGCTGCTGCAGGGGGACCGCTGGGTGCCCCGCGGAGCGGCTGCCTCTCAGCGCCAAGGATGAGACGCCGCTGAACCTCTGCGTAACAGTCGCTACTGTATGGCGCCGCTGCTGCTGTACATGACTGTGGCAGCAGCAGCCCTGGCCAGGCGCGGGCAGCGTGCACGACAGCTCGTGCAGGCATCGAGCTACGTCCGCAGCCCAGGTCAGAGACGCCAATCGAAGCGCGGCGACGCCGTTCGGCGACAGGCGCAGAACGATGGCGTGCACAGCCGCATCCGGAAGGGTCGGATTTGCCGGCAATATCGCTTCCTGGCGCGTTTCAGAGGCCTGCTGCGCGACAAACATCACTGCATCACACTCGACCGGCGCACGAGCGTTGCGTTTCCAACAGATTGATAAAATTTTATAATCAAATTTTAGCATGCGACTGGGCGCGACTGGCAAAGGCGTGGATTCATCTGCCATGGATGACCTGGACACACCCGTTAGGGCTGGGCAGTGGCACCACGCCGAACGTGTGAGTGTGGGGCTGTTACCTGATTCCCGCCTCTGCTGGTTGGCTGTTGCTCACGAGCGTAGGCCTCAGTGGGGCCTTGATCTGGTGAACAAAGTCCCCTGGCAGCGTTGGGGAGAGAGCAGGGACCAAACCCCAAGCGGCCCGCCTGAATCGCACGCGCATGCGGCCTGTGTCGCCGGCGGCCGGCACACCGACAGACAATGCCGTGATGTTACAAGTGTTGCAATATTACAACGCTACACGTGCAGATGATGTGTGCAGAGGGGAGCCTGCCCACTGAAGCCTGCAAGGCTTGCCTCGCCGGCCGGCAGCAGCGCAAGACGCCGCGGCGCCGCGACACCCCAGTGGCCCTCATACCTCTTGCATCCAGCCCCGCGTGGCTGCCTGCCGCTCAAACCGCTGCATGACTGCCTGCCAGCCCGTCGGCGGCTGCCCCGTTGGTGGGTGCCTGCGCTGGCTGCTGCGTTGACGGCTCCTGCTGCTGCTGCTCCTGTTGCTGCTGCTGCGCCGGCGGCGGCTGCGCAGGTGGGTTGTCAAACTTTGGCCCAGCGGTGGTCCGAGGG
>NW_014012949.1:3914-12334 GCF_000611645.1 Monoraphidium neglectum
GGGTTTGGGCGGGGGATGGGGGGCGCCGTGGTCTGGTGGGCGGCTGTGTGCGCTGTGATGGCGAGGCTGGAGGCCATCCGCGGCCGCCCCTGATATTAGGACTGCGGCAGCCAAGTCAGATTTTGTGACTGCCTCAAACTAAATCTTATTCAGCTGGCGCTCCGCGGCACAAAGCATCAACCCAAAGCCAGCGATGATATGCGAACCCAACACCGCACCAGCGCTCGTCATATCTGCAGGGAAGGCAAGAGCGAGGGGTGAAGAGGGTGGTAAAGGGACGTGCAACGCCGTATCCAAAGATCTCCAACCCTGTGTCGCCTTTGCTGCTTTACGGCGACCGCTTCACGGCCCTTGGTGCGCACAAGCCCACGCGCAGACGGGCGGCGCGCTGCGCTGCGATCCACCCTCGTCCCCCGTCTGTGCGCCCTGACCAGTGCCCTGTTGTTCGCGCAGCACGCGCGGCTCACAGGAGGCTGTTTGCCACCATGTCCTCCTCCTCGTTCTTTCGGCTGGCGTAATCCTGCCACCACCTACGGATGCAAGCATAAGGGGCGGACAGGGGCAGAGGGCTCAGGTAGCTGCCTGGTCCGAGGGTAGGCGGCCATGGGGCGACGGCGCCGCAAGACGAAACCTTTGCTGCAGCGGGCGGGTACAGCCCACAGGTAGTGCTGTTGTGCGAGCGATGCAAGTGCCTGCTTGGTCTGACGGGCGCGACGACAGCGCGAGCGCAGGGACAGGGCGAGGTTGTGAGGTGGCACGCCACACAGCGTCCGCTCCGCGCTGCTGCCGCCACGGCAGCCGCAACCATGCGAGGAGGCCATTAGCACCTCTCCAGGCTGCCCTGGTACGCCTTGTTTTTCTCCTCTGCAGTTGTTTCGCCGCGGATGATGCGCCGCATCTCCTCGGAAAGACCGCCGCTGCGCTGTTGTGGCGGCCCCGCCATGCCTCTCGTCCCGCAGACCGTGTCAAGCAGGCTGAAATGCAAATATCTAATTACGCAATACGGGTCCGCAACTGCAGCCCAGCTTCCCGAGTGTGAGAGTGTGCGTGTCCAGATCAGTGAGCTTTCGAACAAACAACAGTAGTGCAAACGCATGCGGATCAACTTCGCGGCAGATTCCAGTACGGAACACTTACCGGCAGCATTTGCAACGCAGGGTCACTTCTTCGTTAGTCATAGCGCAGTGATGCAGTCTGACATGATAACCGCTTGGACCAAGGAAGTGCGGAGTATTTTGGATACCCACAGTGCCCTGTATTGCTGTGGTGGTGGGGACCTACAGGATAGCAGCCTCTTGACCGCCTGGCTGGTCGCTGTTGTCACACCGTAGACCGTTGACCTATGCTCTTGCTTTTGCGAACCCGGCTATAAATGCAGCATGGCCCCGTACATTGTCTGGGATTTGACTGCATGAGAGACCACTCGAAGACGCTATACCACGGGAGTATTACAGGCAGGGCGTGTCCGGGCATGCCCGGTGCAATTGAAAGCCCCATGCAGCCTGGTTAGGGCCCCACCAAGCCGCGCGCCCCGCCACGGGCGGCGATTCGGGCTCTCCCTCGCGTTTGAAAGTCCGCAAGATTTTGATACAGTTGCACCGCTACGCTTGACAGGCACGGCCTATTCAACGTGCATGTGGCATTCATTGCAAGGACAGTGTACGTTGATTTTGAACATGGCTGGTGAGGCATGCTGCCCCACCTGCTGTGATGCAATGCTAGCTGCGACCACGCATGGGAAAAGCATCAAAATTGACTGGCTCACATTGTCACAGGGATGCTGAATCCGCATCCGCCCATGCCATCGCCACCCTACCCTCCCAACACCCACCGCCCCGCCAATCATCCACCACTCGGGCCCTCCTCGCCCCTCATCACGCACTCTCCGCCCTCCCGATCCTCCTCCTCCTCTTCCTCTTCATCTTCGTCCTCGTCCGCCTCCTCCTCCTCATCCTCCTCCTCCTCTTCATCGTCGCCATCGTCCCCTGTGCTATCGTCGCTTGCCTCGTCCGCCTCTGAGCCCTCAACCCCCACCATCTCCGCCCGCGCAATCCACGCAGCCAGCGCCGCCACCAGGTCGGCGCTCACCGGCCAGAAAATTCCGCACAAATGAAATCTCTCCACTGTGGACGCACGCACGCGCCGCGCAAACATTGGAAGCTGCCCCGCGCGGCCGACGCGGCACAGCAGCGGCGCGAGCGCCTCAGGGTCGCCCGCCAGCTCCATGGCCGGCAGCGCGGCGGACACCACCATATCAAGCAGCAGGCCGTCCTCCGGCCAGCCGCGGCCCAGCGCGAACACGACGTCCGCAAACTCTGACGGCGCGAGCGCCCGCGGGACCAGCACGTTGCCCAGCAAGCCGCCGCCGCCCCTGCTGCCGCCGCCGCCGCCGCTGCTGCCAGCCGCATCCCCGCCGCTGCCCCCGCCGCGGCCCCCGCAGCCGTCCCCGCCGCGAGCGCCGCCGCCCCAGCAGGCGAGGCGTAGCGCGGCGAGCATGATGCCCAGGGCATCGTCCTGCTGGGCCCCGGGCAAGCCGAAGGCCAGCGGCATGAACCCCACCGCCCATCCGCGCATTGCCGCCAGCGTCCTCGGCTGCGGCCCGCCGCCGTGCGCCGCGGCGCGCCGCCGCGCGAGGAGGCGGACGAGCGCCGCGTCGCCGCGCACGACCGCGGCCACGAGCGCCGCCTGGTCCGGGCCCAGCAGCGAGGCGGGGCCGAGGCCGCTGCTCCTGATGCCGCGCGCGGCGCCCGCCATGTCGCTGTCCAGCACTGCGCCCAGCACGGCCGGAGCGCCGGTGCGGGCCGCAGCCGCGATCGCGCCCATCAGCTCTGCAATCATGAGTTCGTGCTTCTGATGGAACGCCAGCTCAGCCTCGCGGCGCGCCGCCGCAGACGGCCGACCCGCCGCGCCGGCCGGCGCAAGCGCTGCGCCTGCTGCGCCTGCGGCGGGCGCGCCGCCGGCCTCGGCGGCTGGGGCTGCCGCAGGGGCGCCAGGGCCCGCGCCGGCGGCCACAGCTGTGCGGCGATGCTCCGGAGCGCTGTCCACAGGTGCGGTCGCGGCTGCGGCCGGGCCGGCGGCGGCGACGGCGCCGCGGCCCTTCCGCGCCCCGCTGCCCGCCGCCGTCGCCGTCGCCTTGGGCGGCCCGCGCCTGATGTCTGCCAGTACCGCGAGCACCTCTCTTCGCCGTTGCAGCCACTGCCGCCGCATGGCCGCCGCGACCGCGGGGCCGTCCGCGCCGCCCTCGATCGCCGAGAGCACCCCCAGCTGCAGCTCGACGTTCTTTTCTGTAAACAGGTAGTGGCGGGGCGGCGGCCCCTCCCAAGGCTTGACGAGCGCCGCGACGGCGCCCGCGGCCGCTGCGCCGTGCACGTGCAGCGCCGCGAGGGCCGCACAGCAGTGCAAAGACGCAGGGGCGCGCGCGTCCAGCGTCCACGGGCTCTCGCTCAGGCTCGGGGCCGCCCCTGGCTGCCCCGACGCGCGGCCGGCGGCCGCCGCAGGCGCCGATCCCTCCGCGTGCGCCCGCCACCACAGGCGCGCCCCAATTGAGGCCGCCGCGAGAGGGCCGCCCCGGCCGCCGGCGTTGGATCCGTTTGCATGGAGGTCGGGCCCGCCGCCGCCCGCCGCCGCTGCCTCCGCAGCCGGCGCAGCGACGTTGGCGGCGCCGTTCCCATCGCCGCCGGCCCCGCCGCCGCCCTGCCCCCCGCCAACCGCGCCGCCGTCCCCTCCAGCACCGCCGCCGCCCTCGCCTTCGTCCCCGCCCGCTCCACCAGGCCAGGCCCCGCTGTCCTCATCACTGCCGCTTCCGTTCCCACCGTCGCCGCCGCCGCCGCTGCCCCGTCTGGCCGCTGGCCCGCCGCGCAGCAGCAGCCATTCGACGCCATCCCCGCAGCCCGCGCGCCGCGCCTCGCCAACCACCACCCCCAGCAACTCCGCGGGCAGCAGGGGGCTGACTGCTCCGCTGCGCACCTCGGCGCACATCCGCGCGGCGTGCGCCAGCACGGGCGGCGCCGCGCCACGCGGCAGCGCGCCGAGCAGAGCACGCAGCGCCGCCGCGAGCGGCGCGCCGTGCCGCGCGTCGAGCGCTGCGCGGACTGCGACGGCCGAGAGGCTTGTCTCCAAGCCCGTGTGAACGGCCGCAGACGCGAGCACCTGCGCCACGCCCGGCTCAGCCAGGGCGCCCTGCATACCGGCCAGCACGACGTCGGCCGCTGCAGGCGCACGCGCCCCCGCCCTCGCCCGCGCGCCAGCCGTTGCCAAAACTTGCGGGGACTCGAGACAGGCACGCGCGCACCAGCAGAGGAAACGCGTCCGCCGCATCCAACTCAGGCGCGAACGCCGCGGCGGCGGCCAGTGCGCCGGGGGGCACCCCGCCGCAGCGCGCGGCTGCGCACAGCACCCAGAGCGCGCGCCCGCCCGGCGCTATGACGGGCGCGCCGGGCGCGCGGGCGAGCTGCATGGCGAGTTCGGGGTGGCCGCTACGCAGCGCGGCGGCGGGGGAGAACATAGCGGGCCCCGGGGCGGCTACACGATCGGATAGGTCAAGCGCCAGGTCAGCGCGGCCGGCCTGGGCGGCGTAGAGGATTGGCAGCATCAAGTCGCCGTCGGGCGCGCTGACAGCGGCGAGCGCCCCCGCCGCGTCGCCGCCGCGCAGCAGGCGCGCCGCCTCCGCCTCGGCCGCGCGCTGTTCCTCGTCGCCGCTAGGCGTGCAAAGTTGCGCGCGGTGGCGCTGTCGCGGCGCCGTCGCCGCGGGGTCCCGGGTCAGCTCGCGCGCGCGGCGCGAGCAGGCGAGCAGCCACTCAGCGAGCTGCCGCGTCGACAGGCTGCGGAGCGCGTGCCATGTGATGGCGGCGTGCTGCCACTCGCGGAGGGGGGCGGCGCGGCCGTGGTGCCGCAGCAGCCAGTCTGTCAGGCAGTGCCTGCTCAGCTGCCACACACGCCTGCGGGGGATGGCGGGGTTGGTTCAAGCCGGCGAAACGGCAGCGCTGCGGGCGGACTAGCGCCGGCGGCGGCGGCAGCTGCGAAAGGGTGCTGTAGTGCTCCTGAACGGAGGATGCTCACCGACATGTCCCAGAAAATGCCCATGGGTCGTCAAGTCATAGTAGGACTGTGCACAGGACGCCGTCGGGCGCGTCCAGCAGGCACAAGCCTCTGGCACTCTGCATCGTAGCGCGTGGCGCCGCGAACGGGAAGGGCGTACGTTCAGCCAAGGGACGCAGCCGTCTGTGTGCGCGTAAGTTCACGTGCACGTGTATTACGATGATGCTTGCAGCCTATACTCGACAGTGCACGACACACGGCAGGATCATCCTCACGATGGATGATCTGCGCGCCATTGCATCGAAGCAGGCGTGCACGTGTTAGCGATGTCTGTCAGCGATGTCTGGTTCATTAAAAGGACACCATACAAGTGCACTAGATTGCGTTGCGCGGCGGCGGGAATTCGGCAAGCCATACTGCCGAGTGCTTCCAGGTTTGCAGTGCAGTGCTGAGGACGTCAGTGTGCCCGACACATCCCACCTTTACCAGTTCTGGCGCGTCAAAAGCATGTGCAGCTACGAGGCTTATGCCACGGCACGTTTCTGGCTCTCGTGAGGGGCCAAGCGCGCAGGCCCTGCGGAGTTGTTGCTAGTTTTACCATGATGTCAACAGGGGAGTTTGTGAATTCACACCGTGCTGCAGGGTAGCCGTCCTAAACATCGACTAGTAGCAATTGACAAAAAAACCACAAGCGGCAGACACAAACCAAGGCCTTCCGCAGGTCAGCCTCCGCGCGCCTCCACTGGGAGGCTGCGACAGGACATAGTGCAGGCCTAAGCCAAAGGCTGTCAGCTGACTATTTTTTACTGCAACCTGAATTGCCCCACAAAGGCCTCCAGGAGGAAGATGGCTTTCTGGCCCTCGCGCAGCCGAAGCTCGTATTGAGCTGCCAGCGCCGCCACGTCAGGCTGCGGGGTTTCAAGTCAGGGTTCACAGGGCAGAGAAGCGGTCAAAGAGTGAGACGCGACCTCCGCGCCATCATGCTGCTGCCATCGTCAAAGGTGGCGACGCGCCCCCGTCCCTGCGTGTGTAAGGCTCGCGCCCCTGTCCAAGTGTGATCTGCTGAGTGTGCGTGTGGACCCAAAAGCTCAATAAATGTAGTGCAAATCCATGCGGTGTATCTGAGCAGTCGAAAGTGTATGGAACGATTACCGGCAGCTATTTTCAAGTAGGGTCACTTTCACATAAGTCATAGGGCTCTCTCTCAGTCCAACCATCGTGTGGACCAAGCGATGGCTTAAGAGTCTGTGTGGTAACAGCGTCTTGCTGAGGAACCTTCATAACAGCAGCCCTGCTGCTGCATGGCTGTGGAGCATGCAGTAGAACGTTGACCGCTGCGTTCATGAGTTCCTGCTTCTGGTACAAGGCGTGCTCTGCAAACGACAGGCCCACCGCGCCGACCGGCAACCCTGTGTCCGCCGTCACAGCCGGCGCTGCACCGAACACCCCGCATTTCCGCCAGTATCGCAGGAGTTTGATCAGTGTGTGTACAAGAAGTGGCTGAAGTAACTGTCAGGTGAAAGCAGTGCTTCAAGCGGAGGAGCGTCAGCTGCGCTGCTGCATGGCTATCTGCGATGAATCGTTGACAACTTCCACTGCAAAGCCGCACCTTGCAGCATGCCTCCGTACATTGACTGAGTGGATCCCTGCACTTGTGGCCATCCCGATACGCCGTGCTGTGGGAGTAGCACTAGCAGGGCATGTCTGGGAGGGACAGCACACAATCAATGCACGGTGTAAGAACTGCGATGTCTGGCAGGGCCCCCCCGAGCATGGTGTATCAAAGTGCATGCGGCGGTCATGTGCAAGCACCGCATATTGTGATGCATTCCGTGCCATGTTCCACTGGTACTGCTGCGCGTGGGGCGCGTGGGCATATGCTTCCAAATCCACTGGTTACAGCTGTCAAGGGGATGCTGAGCCGCACCTGCCCATGCCATTGCCACCCTATCCTCCTTCCTCCCCCTCCTCCTCATCATCGTCATAATCAGACTCCTCCTCCTCCTCCTCCTCCTCCGCATCATAATCATAATCCCCCTCTCCCTCCCTCTCCCCCTCCCCCTGCGGCTCATCGTCCTCATCCCCTGTGCTATCGTCGCTTTCCTCGTCCTCCTCTGAGCCCTCATCCCGCACTACCCGCGCCCGCCCAACCCACGCAGCCAGCGCCGCCACCAGGTCGGCGCTCACCGGCCAGGAGACCCCGCACTGCTGGAACCTCCCCACCGTGGACGAGCGCACGCGGCACGCGAACGCCGGCAGCCGCCCCGCGCGGCCGACGCGGCACAGCAGCGGCGCGAGCGCCTCGGGGTCGCCCGCCAGCTGCAAGGTCGGCAGCGCGGCGGAGACGACCATATCCAGCAGCAGGCCGCCCTCAGGCCAGCCGCGGCCCAGCGCGAACACGACGTCCGCAAACTCTGGCGGCGCCAGCGCCCGCGGGACAAGCACGTTGCCATGGAAGCTGCTGCTGCCACCAGCCCCATCCCCGCCGCCGCCCCCGCCGCCACCCGCGCCTCTCGCGCCGCCGCCCCAGCAGGCGCGGCGCAGCGCAGCGAGCAGGATGCTCAAGCCGTTGTCGTGCTGGGCGCCCCCGAGCAGGCGGCCAGCAAGCGGCATGAAGCCCAGCGTCCACCCGCGCATCGCCGCCAGCGTCCTGGGCCGCGGGCCGCCGCCGCACGCCGCGGCTCGCCGCCGCGCGAGGAGCCTCACGAGCGCCGCATCGCCGCGCACGACCGCGGCCACGAGCGCCGCGTGGTCCGGGCCCAGCAGCGGGGTCCCGCCGCCGTAGCTGCGCCGCAGGCCGCGCGCGGCAGCCGCCATGTCGCTGTCGAGCACGGCTTCTAGCGCGGAGGCCGAGCCACTGCGGGCCGCGGCGGCGATGGCGCCCACCAGCTCTGCGTTGATGAGTTCATGCTTCTGGTAAAAGGCGTGCTCCGCAAACGACAGGCCCGCCGCGCCAACCGGCGCCCCCGCGTCCGCCGCCACCGCCAGCGCTGCCCTGGGCATCCCGGGACTCATTTCCGCCATTATCGCGACCAGCTCCCTTTGCCGCTGCAGCCACTGTCGCCGCATCGCCGCCGCGATCTCGGGACCGCCCGTGCCGCTCTCGATCGCCGACAGCACGCCCAGCTGCAGCCGGACGTTCGTTTCTTCAACCACATAGGGGTGCGCCGGTGGCCCCGCCAAAGACGCAACGGCGCACGCGGCCGCCGCGCCGTGCATGTGCAGCGCCGCGAGGGCCGCACACCGACGCAACGACGCGGGAGCGCCCGCGTCCAGCGCCCACGGGCGCTCGCTCAGGCTCGGGGCGGCCCCTGGCTGCTCTGACGCGCGGCCGGCGGCCGCCGCGGGCGCCGCTTCTTCGGCGTGCGCCCGCCACCACAGGC
>NW_014012949.1:12529-15461 GCF_000611645.1 Monoraphidium neglectum
CCCGCCACCACAGGCGTGCCCCGAGCGAGGCCGCAGCCAGTGGGGCGTCCCGGCCGCCGGCGTCGGATTCGCTCACTTGGGGGTCGCCACCGCCCGCGCAGCCGCCGCCGCCGCCGCCGTCGTTCTCACCGCCGCCGGCCGCGACGCCGCCCTGGCGCCCGCCCGCAGCGCCGCCGTCCCCTCCAGCGCCGCCACCGCCGCCGCCGCCGCCGCCGTCGCCGCCCTCTTCTGCGTCCCCGCCCGCCCCACCACGCCCGGCGCCGCCCTCCCCGTCGCTCCCGCTTCCGGTCCCGCCGCTGCCGCCGCCGCAGCAGCCGCTGGCCCCCCAGGCCCCACGCCCGCGGCCCAGCAGCAGCGCCTCCACGCCCGCTCCGCAGCCCGCGTGCCGCGCCTCGCCCATCACAAACCTCAGCATCTCGGCGGGCAGCAGCGGGCTGACCGTTTCGCTGCGCACCTCGGCGCAAAGCCGCGCGGCGTGCACCAGCAGGAGTGGCACCGCGCTGCCTGGCAGCTCGCAGCGCAGAGCGCACAGCGCCACCGCGAGCGGCGCTCCCCACCCCTCGGCGAGCGCCGCGTGGGCGGCCATGGTCGTGAGTGCCAGCTCCATGCCCGTGCGCGCGGCGGCCGACGCGAGCAGCTGCGCCGCGCCCGGCTCGGCCAGGGCGCCGTGCGCGCCGGCGACGGCGGAGTCGACGGCCGCTTCCATCAGCTCTTGGCACTGCTCGTCCGTCAGCCCGCCGCGCTGCCGCGCGGTGATGAGGCCCACGAGGGCGTCCAGCGCGCCGCTGCAGCCGCCGCCGCCCTCGCCCGCGTATTCACTGCCGCCGCCGAAACGCGCGGGGCTGCGAGACAGGCACGCGCGCGCCAGCAGAGGGAACGCCTCCGGAGCGTCCATCTCCGGCGCGAGCGCCGCGGCGGCGGCCAGCACGCCGGGCGGCACCCCGCCGCAGCGCGCGGCCGCGAAGAGCACAAAGAGCCCGCGGCCGCCTGGCACCACGACGGCCGCGCCGGGGGCGCGGGCGAGGCGCATGGCGAGTTCGGGGTGGCCGCCGCGCAGCGCGGCCGCGGGGGAGAGCATAGAGATGAACGGGGCGCCGGCGCGCTTGGAAAGGTCGAGCGCCAGGTCAGCGCGGCCGGCCTGGGCGGCGTAGAGGATGAGCACCAGCAAGGCGCCGCGCGCGTCGCTGACCGCGGCGACTGCCCCCGCCGCGTCGCCGCCGCACAGGAGGCCCTCAGCCCTAGCCTCGGCCGCGCGCTGATCCACGTCGCCTTGGCGCGTGAAAAGCCGCGCGCGGTGGCGCTGCCGCGGCGCCGTCGCCGCGGGGTCGCGCGCGAGCTCGCGCGCGCGCCGCGAGCAGGCGAGCAGCCACTCAGCGAGCTGCCGCGTCGACAGGCCGCGGAGTGCGTGCCATGTGATGGCGGCGTGCTGCCATTCGCGGAGCGGGGCGGCGCGGCCGTGGTGCCGCAGCAGCCAGTCTGTCAGGCAGTGCCTGCTCAGCTGCCACACACGCCTGCGGGGGATGGCGGGGTTGGCTCGAGCCGGCGAAACGGCAGCGCTGCGGGCCGACTCGCGGCGGCGGCGGCGGCAGCGACGTAAGGGTGCTGCAGTGCTTCTGAATGGAGGATGCTCACCGACATGTCCCAGAAAATGCCCATGGGTCGTCAAGGCATAGAAGCACTGTGCACAGGACGCCGTCGGGCGCATCCAGCAGGCACAGGCCTCTGGCACTCTGCATCGTCGCGCGTGGCGCCGCTAACAGTAAGGGCGTACGTTCAGCCAAGGGACGCAGCCGTCTGTGTGCACGTAAGTTCACGTGCACGTAAATTACGATGATTCTTTCAGCCTATACTGGCAGTGCGCGACGCACGGCAGGATCATCGTCACGATGGATGATCTGCGAGCCACTCCATCGTGGGAGTTTGATCTGTGTGTGTACCGTGCAAGAAGTGGCTGACGTAACTTTCAGAAGAACTCAGTGCGTCTCCAAGCTGATAGTGGAGACGTTCAGCTGCGCTGCTGCATGGCTATCTGCAATGAAACATTGACTGCTTGACCCCTGACACTGCAAAGCCGCACCTTGCAGCATGCCTCCGTACAGTGACTGGGTGGATCCCTGCACTAGTGGCCATACCAATACGCCATGCTGTGGGAGTAGCACTAGCAGGGCATGTCTGGGAGGGGCAGCACACATGCAACTCACAGTAAAAAAGCACTGCCACGGCTGACAGGCATGGCGTATCAAAAGTGCATGCGGCGGTCATGTGCAAGCTCCGCATACGTTCGTGCATCACGTGCCATGTTCCAATGGTAGCTGTTGCTGTGCTTGGGCAAATGCTTCCAAGTCCACTGGTTACCGCAGTCAAAGGGATGCTGAGGCCGCACCTGCCCGTCAGCCCGTGCCATTGCCACCCTACCCTCCTCCCTCCTACTCCTCCTCCTCATCGTCATAATCAGCCTCCTCCTCATCATCATCATCCTCATCCTCGTAATCCCCCTCCCCCTCCCCCTGCGGCTCATCGTCATCATCCCCTGTGCTATCGTCACTTTCCTCGTCCTCCTCTGAGCCCTCCTCCCGCACTACCTGCGCCCGCCCAATCCACACCACCATCGCCGCCACCAGGTCGGCGCTCACTGGCCAGAAAATCCCGCAATTCCGGAACCTCTTCACCGTGGACGCGCGCACGCACCGCGCAAACGGCGGCAGCTGCCCCGCGCAGCCGACGCGGCGCAGCAGCGGCGCGAGCGCCTCGGGGTCGCCCGCCAGCTCCATGGCCGGCAGTGTGGCGGAGACGACCATATCCAGCAGCAGGCCGCCCTCTGGCCAGCCGCAGCCCAGCGCGAACACGACGTCCGCAAACTCTGGCGGCGCCAGCGCCCGCGGGACAAGCACGTTGCCCTGCAGGCCGCTGCCGCTGCCACTAGCCCCATCCC
>NW_014012949.1:16255-23426 GCF_000611645.1 Monoraphidium neglectum
CCGCCACAGCAGGCGCGGCGCAGCGCGGCGAGCACGATGCTCAAGCCGTTGTCCTGGTGGGCCCCCCCGGGCAGGCCGCCACCGAGCGGCATGAAGCCCAGGGCCCACCCGCGCATCGCCGCAAGCGTCCTGGGCCGCGGGCCGCCGCCGTGCGCCGTGGCGCGCCGCCGCGCGAGGAGCCGCACGAGCGCCGCGTCACCGCGCACGACCGCGGCTACGAGCGCCGCGTGGTCCGGCCCCAGCAGCGGGGCGCCGCCGCCGTAGGTGCGCCTTTTGTCGCGCGCGGCGCCGGCCATGTCGCTGCCGAGCACAGCTTCCAGCGCGGCGGCCGAGCCGCTGCGGGCCGCAGCCGCAATGGCGCCCATCACCTCCACATACATAAGTACCTGCTTCTGGTGCAGGGCGCGCTCAGCCTCGCGGCGCGCTGCTGCAGACGTTCCGCAACTCATTTCCGCCCGTATCGCGGCCAGTTCCCTTTGCCGCTGCAGCCACTGCCGCCGCATCGCCGCCGCAATCTCGGGGCTACCCGCGCCGCTCTCGATTGCCGACAGCACGCCGAGCTGCAGCCGAACATTCCTTTCTTCGATCGAGCAGGGGCGCGCCAGCGGCCCCGCCAAAGACGCGATGGCGCACGCGGCTGTCGCGCCGTGCATGTGCATTGCCGCAAAGGCAGCATAGCGGCGCAACAACGC
This sequence comes from Monoraphidium neglectum, assembly GCF_000611645.1. Taxonomy (NCBI): domain Eukaryota; kingdom Viridiplantae; phylum Chlorophyta; class Chlorophyceae; order Sphaeropleales; family Selenastraceae; genus Monoraphidium; species Monoraphidium neglectum. Next base: position 16,948 of record NW_014012949.1, read on the forward strand.
GGGAGCGCGCGCATCCAGCGCCCACGGGCGCTCGCCCAGGCTCGGGGCGGCCGCTGCCTGCTCTGACGCGCGGCCCGCGGCCGCCGCGGGCGCCACGCCCTCGGCGTGCGCCCGCCACCACAGGCGCCCCCCGAGCGAGGCTGCTGCCAGTGGGGCGTCAAGGTCGCCGTCGTCGCGGCTTGCCGCCGCAGCCGCCGCGGCGACGTCTGCGCCGCCGTACTCACCGCCGCCGCCCGCGCCGCCGCCCTCCCCTCCGCCGGCCGCACGGCCCTCCGCTTCACCACTGCCATCGCCACCCTCTTCTTCGTCCCCAGCCCCGGCCCCGCCCTCACCATCGCTGGCGCTTCCGGTTCCGCCGCCGCTGCCGCTGCCACCCTTGGCCCACGGCATGCCGCGCAGCAGCAGCGCCTCAACATAGTCCCCGCAGCCCGCCTGCCGTGCCTCGCCCACCACAAGCCCCAGCAATTCAGCGGGCAGCAGGGGGCTGATGGTTTCGCTGCACACCTCGGAGCACAGCCGCGCGGCGTGCGCCAGCACGGGCAGCGCCGCGTCGTGCGGCAGGTTGGAGCGCAGAGCACACAGCGCCACCCTGAGCGGCGCGGCGCGCCCCTCGGCGAGCGCCGCGTTGACGGCCATGGTCGTGAGGCCCAGCTCCATGTCCGTGCGCACGGCGACCGACGCGAGCAGCTGCGCCGAGCGCGGCTCGGCCAGGGCGCCGAGCGTGCCGTCGATTGTCACATCAATCGCCGCGGCCACGAGCTCTTCGCAGTGTTCATCTGTCAGCCCGCCGCCCTGCCGCTGGGCAATGACGTCCACAACGGCCTCCAGCGCGCTGCGGCAGCCGCCCCCGCCCTCGCGCGCGCGCTCGCCGCCGCCGTCGCCGTCGCCGTCGCCACCAAAACTCGCCGGGCTGCGAGTCAGGCACGCGCGCGCCAGCAGAGGGAACGCCTCCGCATCTCCCATTTCCGGCGCGAGCGCCGCGGCGGCAGCCAGCGCGCTGGGCGGCACCCCGCCGCAGCGCGCGGCCGCGAACAGCACAAAGAGCCCGCGCCCGCCCGGCGATACGACGGCCGCGCCGGGCGCGCGGGCGAGGCGCATGGCGAGTTCGATGTGGCCGCCGCGCAGCGCGACCGCCGGGGAGAACATTGAGGGCAATGGAACGCCGGCGCGCTCGGAAAGGTCGAGCGCCAGATCAGCGCGGCCGGCCTGAGCGGCGTAGAGGATGGTTAGCAGCAGGGCGCCGCCGGGCGCGCTGACCGCGGCGAGCGCCCCCGCCGCGTCGCCGCCGCGCAGCAGGCGCGCCGCCTCTGCCTCGGCCGCGCGCTGTTCCTCGTCGCCGCGGCGTGTGAAAAGCCGCGCGCAATGGCGCTGCCGCGGCGCTGTCGCCGCGGGGTCGCGCGCGAGCTCGCGCGCGCGGCGCGAGCAGGCGAGCAGCCACTCAGCGAGCTGCCGCGTCGACAGGCCGCGGAGTGCGTGCCACATGATGGCGGCGTGCTGCCATTCGCGGAGCGGGGCGGCGCGGCCGTGGTGCCGCAGCAGCCAGTCTGTCAGGCAGTGCCTGCTCAGCTGCCACACAAGCCTGCGGGGAATGATGGGGTTGGTTCGACCCAACAATATGGCAGCGAGGCAAGCTGCAGCGGCGGCAGCAGGGGCAGGATGCTGCATTGCTCCTAAATAGAGGAGCTCACCGGCACGTCCCAGCTAGTGCCGATGGGTCGTCGAGGCATAGCAGCACCTTGCACAGGACGCCGTCGGGCAAGTCCAGCAGGCACAACGCGCTGGCACTCTGCCTCATTGCGACCGGCGCCGCCAATAGAACGGGCGGACGTTCAGCCGAGGGACGCAACCGTTTGGGTGCACGTAAATTAAGCTTCACGTGGTCTCCATGCCGCTCGCAGCCTATACTCGGTAGTGCACGGCGGGATCAACGGTTTGATGATCTGACAATGGATCTGCGCGCCATGCCATACGACGTAGCAAGCGTGCGTTTTGTTTAATATCGTCGACTGTTATTAGCGAGGTCTGCATCATCAGAAGGGCACCTCACACGCGGACCAGCTCGCTGCGCGGCGGCGGGAATCGGGCAAGTGCTACTGCTGCCGGTCGTATTCAAGTGGCAGCGCGCTCAGCGTGCCCCCCGCCTCCCACCTGTGCCACCTTTGGCCAGTATTTGTGCCCCTGCTGCGTCAAAGCATGTTGAGCTACGTGGCTTGTGCCGCAGCACTTTGCTGACTCCGTATTCATCGTTGTACTGTACCAGTACAACACATGAAACAGGGAAGTGAGTGAATTTAGACCATGCTGCAGGGTAGCCATCCTACGCATAAGCCGGTTACTACCAGCGCCTGACACAAACCGCCAAAGACATGTACAAACCAAGGCCTTCCGCATGTCAGCCGCCGCGCCGCTCCACTGGCGAGGCCCGGGCAGGACAAAAGTCGATGGCCTCAGCCGAAGGCTGTCAGCTGCCAGTTTTTGTACCGCGACATGAACTGCGCCACGAAGGCCTCCAGGTGGAAGATGGCCTTCTGGCCCTCCTGCAGCCGGTGCTCGTACTGAGCTGCCAGCGCCGCCACGTCAGGCTGCAGCGGGGTTTTGGAAGTAGGGGTTGAAGAGGGGGGAGAAGCGGTGAACAGGAGAGACGCGACCGCCACGCATCATGCTGCTGCCTGCGTCAAAGGTGGCGACGAGCCCCCCCCTTCCCAGCGTGCATGGGGCCCGCACAGCGCGTCCAAGCAAAGCGCGATCTGGGCTGTCATTTCAAAATGCCGCCCGACCTTGATCTCGTCGTCCAGCTTCTTGAGCAGCTCCAGCAGCAGCGCTCGCAGCAGCAGCTCTGGGGGGATGCAGTTGGCCAGCAGCTCGTACAGCTTGCCACGAACCTGACATGAGAGACGAGCGCGGTCCAGGAAAGGGGGAGGAAAGGGCGATGGATTTGAGATGGGGGGCACAGGGGATAGTTGAAGCTTTGCAGAATGGACCAAAGCCAGGAAACGGGGCCATGGCCACACGTTGATGGGCAGCTTGTCAGCGGCCGATGGTGGGTCAGCAGCGGCACTTGATGGCCCAGCAGGCTGCAGCGCGCCTGGTAGAGCCTCTTGGCGCTCTGCTCCTGCAGGATGTCGCCCGCCACCTCCTGCGGGGACGGGAGCAGTAAGGCATGTGCTCAGGCATGGCATCGAGGGGCCCGCAGCAGCGTGAGCAGAGACAGCCTTGCTGTGCGGTAATCGTGTGCTGGCATGTGGTATCAGGCGCGCCCAGCTGGCCGCGAGCCGCACCGCTTGAGCATGTGGCTGCTCACCGCGACGTACGCCTCCCAGTCTGCCGGCGCCACTGCCTGGTCCTCGCGGAAGGGGTACTGCTGTACGCGGCACACCTACACACGCGTGGAATGTGGGGGTACTCAAATGGTTTTGGACAGTCAGATGGCTTCAGCAAGCCTGGGCTGCCAATACTGCAGGCGCAGAGCCACACCCAGCATGCACTCTTGTGGGAGCTACGTCAGGCTTCATAGATTGCGCAGCAATCTATAAAGCGGCCGCACCTCGAGTGTGAGCAGCGCTCGTCGCAGGTCCCGCAGGCTGCTCGCCGCAATGCGCGCGGCCAGCGGCGCGGGCAGCTGCAGCCCCTCTTTCTTGGCCACTGCAAACAGCTGCTCCTGCACGACGTCGTTGGAGGGCGCCGCCACGCGCACGCACAGGCAGCGGCTGCGAACAGGGTCCATCACCTGTACGCCGCGAGTGGTCGAGGGTGGTGGGGTGACGTCACATGGGGGTCAGCATTAGCCCATTGACATTCCTGGAAGCGCCATTCGACCAACGGCCGAGCTGACGGCCGCCTCTGCGCCACCATCATCCCGTCATTCGCCGCGCTGAAGCCCCTGATCGGCGCCGATGCCCTCACCGCAGCCGCACACAGATGAAGGCCCAGCCGCATCGGCCGCCCGCCATGACCGGGCCCGGCCGCTTTGCTGCCCGAAATGATGCGCTTCGCCGCGCCACCCCCTGAGGCCCGAGGCCCCCCCTTCAACAAGACCCCTCGCCTTGCTAATGTTTGCGCATGTCATGACGAGGCGGCAGCCCGCGCTGTACTTCTCCATTGTGCGGCGCAAAGACTGCTGGGCCTCGCGGCTGAGGCGGTCCACCTCGTTCAGCACCAGCACCTTGAAGCCCTTGTGGCCTGGGGTAGGGGGAGGCGCGCGTACCACAGGCCCCGGGCATGTCTCTTCTGCTCGGCTCTGCACCAGACGATGCAGCACGTGTCGAGAACCTTCGCCCACAACGTCACCGCAAAAGCCCCCGCCCACCATGCGCCGCTTCCCTCGCCCCCCTTCCGCAGCCCGTCGCCACGCTCTTCAATGGACGCACCCCCGCCACACCCCGGGCCTCACCCGTGGCCACATCCAGGGGCCGGTTCTTGGCGAGGTCCTTTATGACCTCCTGCACCACGTAGCGGTCGTTGGTGCCCCCCACGTCACCCGGTGACAGCTCCACGTGGTAGTTGCTGCTGACCGTGGTGAGCTCCAGCTCCAGCTTGCGGCTGGGCAGCTCCAGCACCCAGGGCTTGGTTTCCACGCGGATCTGGGCCAAGGCCAACGTGATTCATACGTAACTTCAGTGCCCGCCCAACCATCAAGCACCGCATGAACCAAACCAACCAGCTGCAAGACTCCAGTATATTATTGCGAAGACCCGAGGGCATGCTGCAGCAGAGTGGCTGTGCTTGCGCTTTGGAAGCCGCCAGCCCGGCCAGGGGCGCACCTTCTCCGCCCCCGGACCGTAGATCTCCCGCAGCAGCGCCATCACCAGTGTGCGCTTGCCGGCACCAGGTGGGCCATAGAACAATGTATGTGGGCAGTCCCCCGTCGCCACCTGGGGGCGATGAACACCCAGGATGGCAGGCATGGTGTTGCTCTTGGGAACCAGTGCTGAACCCTCCCGACACCTGCCGAACACAGCCGGAGCCGTCTATGCTGCGCGTCTATCGTGCTGCTCACCAGCTTCTTCAGGTTGTCTGATATGCCCTTGTTCAGGACAAATTTGTCCAGCGCCTTGGGCTGGTACTGCACGCATACAGGAATTACAAACAGCAGGGGGTTGATGAGCGGCAACAGCTCATTCACGGGCAGGGTCCCTGCTTCAGCTGCCTGAGCGAGCAAACGCACGCTGTTACGACCCATCTATAGAGTTGCAGACGGCAGCACAAGTCCATGCCGCTTGCCGCTGCCATCCAAACGCCCCGGCAATGGGTGTGCAAGCGGTGGTGTCCCGGCAGCAGCGGGGCACTGCCGCACCTTGTCAGCCCACAGCGCCATGCTACCGGCCTCCTACACCCTGAATTTGTATGTGCAAGCTATGAGAGGCCCGTGTTTTGAACGTGCTCTTGGCGCCAAGCGTAGTGATCTTGCCAGATCTAGGGTGAGTCAGCGTTTGAAGTAATGTGTTTTGAGCATTCAAGTATTAGATTGCTGAAGCGGCAAGAGCTGATACACGCTATGTTCTGGTGCGTATTGCTCGCCTTAGTACTTCCAAAGGGCTCGCCTCCGTAAAATCAGTATATCGTGTCGTTGGCTTTTGATTGTCTTGCTTGTCTGTCTCACCGTCTTACAGTACCCTCTGCGTGCGTTGCAGCGACAGCACCCGTCCCGAACCGCCCCGCGGGACTTTGGTGCATTCATTAGCGAAAGGGAGGCCATAATGCCACTTAATCAGCGTCCGCTGGTCCAGGCGGATTCCGATGAGCCCTCCTCTTCCGGACGGGGCAACCCCACACCCGACGACCTGCGACGCGCACTGATGCGCACACAGAGCGGCGCCTTGCGCGGCGCCCTCATCGGCTTCACCCTGCGCGGCGGCCTGCACCTGGCAGGCCACGTGCTCGGAGCGCTCGGCGGCTCAAGCAGCGGCAAGCGGCAGAAGCGCGCGGTCAGCGGCGGCGCTGCCATCAAAGACACGCTGCGGTACACGGCCTTTCTGGGGGCGCTGGCTGCGACCTATATCGGCGTGGAGGAGGGCATATCCCGCGCCTTCGGAAAGGAAAAGTGAGCGTGCCCTCCAGCATAGCCGAGGGGTGCGGCAGGTGCTTGGGCGTGGCCGGACAGTGGGCGCGGCAGCTGGGTTGACGGCGGGTTGCTCGAAAGGGGCGATCGTTCTTTAGTGCAAGCTAAGCGGCAGGCACAAGTGCATACGGTAGTGGTGACGCAAGGCGACGCTGCCGCTGTGCAGGTCGGCGAGCTGGCGCGCTCTTGTTGCGGGCATCTGCGCGGGGCCCACGCTGCTGCTAACTGAGTGAGCCGGGCAGACGTGTGAGCTGCCCTCATGAGCGCAGCGCGGTGGTGGGCCGGCCGGGCCGCGCGACGGCCGCAGCTTGCAGCCGCGTTTTCTTACTTGCAGGGCCAGGCCGCATGCGCCCGCGCCAGGTGCTCGGCCCGGGCCATGGCACGCAGCAGACTCGCTGGCATCCTAGCAGCAGGCCCGCTC
>NW_014012948.1:0-1801 GCF_000611645.1 Monoraphidium neglectum
GGGCGGCGCGGGGGCGGGGGCGGGCGCGGGCGCGGCGGCGCAGCGCGTGGCGGCGGCGCAGCCTGCCAAGCCCGCCATCCAGCTGAAGATGAGTTTTGCCCTGCCCAAGCCCTCATAAAGGGACCGCGCCTGCGTCATCAAAGCAGCTGCGCCTTTCGTTTCTTGCTTTCTACCACCACCCATTCATCCCGCCGCGCATCGTCGGCGACGCACATGTTGCTGCACCTGGCGCCAGCATTTCAATAGACAACTGCTTGCCTTGCCTTTCTCTTACAGCTCCAATGATGCATAGTTGAGGGCAATCGACGTCAAATGCGTGACTGCGCAGCAGGCTGGCCTCGCCAACCATCAAGGTAACCCCTCTGTCATGCCCTCGGCAGCCGACCGCGCGGCTGGCACAGTGGACAGCTGGGGTGCTGCAACAACCACGCGCATGGCATAGATGATCCAGGCCTCCCGAAGCAGCCGGACACGACATGCACGCGTGATGAAGGGCGCGCCAAATGGGGGTGCGAAGGCGGCCCGCACGCCGCCCCGCCTGGTTGAACAAGCAGCGGCGCTGCTGCGCGGCTGCTATGACATGAGTGCAAATGTGGGTTGCAACGAATGTGGGCACCAATTGAACTAGCGGATCCTCCTGCCTGCGAGCGCCATAATGAAGGGATGACATCAGAAAGAGCGACGCGGCCATTCGACTCGCACGCGCGCCGGCGTGAGGCGGAGGATGAGAGCACGCGGCTGGGGTTCAAAGGGGCCTGCGAATGATCGGAGTAAAACATGGGTGGGAGCGAGCGACCGCCGGTGCAAAATGTGCAATATGGCCCAGCGCAGTCGGCCGCGGCCTTGGCCAGCCGTCACGATCGGCGGGGAGGCGCAGCCGCTTTGGGATTGTCACGAATCAGGAAGATTCAAATAGGGAACCGGCCGCCCGCGGCGCGGCAGCAAACACAGGATTGAAGGGCGGGCGCTGGCAGGGCCGCTGCGCATGGCGAGCTCAAGACGCGGGGGCGCCGCAGGCTCTCCCTGCGCCCGACAATCACGGCCAGCAGAGCTTGCCCCTCCGCGCCGCCAGCTCAGCCACCCCCTGCGCCGCCCTGGCCTTGGCCCTCCTCGCCGCATCGACCGCGTCTGCCGCCGCCGCTGCGCGCGCCACCGCCGCCTCGTGCGCCTTCTTTGCCGCCGCCACAGCGCCGTCCGCGCTGCCCGCCGCGGCGGCCGCCGTCCGGAGGTCCTCCGCCGCCGCCGCCATCGCCTGCTGCGCGATCGACAGCCGCACCGACGCCGACTCCGCCGCCGCCTGCTGCGCGCCCGCCTTGCGCGTGGCCTCGCCCGCGGCCGCCTCGGCCGCGGCGACGAGCGGCGCGGCGCCGGACTCGCCGCCGGCGTGCGCGGCGTCGATCACAGCCTGCATTGCGCCCACCTGCGCGGCGAGCGCGCCCCGCTCTGCCTCCAGCGCTGACAGCTCGGCCTGCTTGGCCGCCAGAGCGGCGTCCGCCTCCGCCACTGCCTTGGCCCGCTTCGCGACCTCGCGCTCCGCCATCGACACCGCGCGGCTCCGCGCCTGCACGAGCGCCGCCGCGTCCGCCGCGCGCCGCGCCGCGTCCGCAACAGCGGCCGCCGCAGCGCCGGCGCCGGCGCCCGTGGGCGCGGTGCCGTTGCCGGCGAGCTTCGACGCGGCGGCGAGCGCCGCGAGGCGCGCGGCGGCGACCTGGGACTCTGCGAATGCGACGCGGTCCTGCGCCGCCTCGGCGGCGTCGGCCGCCGCCTTGAGGGCGTCCGCGGCGGTCCGCGTGTCGGCGGG
>NW_014012948.1:2178-3108 GCF_000611645.1 Monoraphidium neglectum
CGCGATGACGGCGCGCTCCTGCGGGCGGGGCGTTGATGATGAGTGTGAGCAGCATTGTTGCGAGCGTCTCCAGCACAATGATCTGGGGGAGGTCGACACAATGACTGCTGTGCGGCCTGGTGAAGCGGCCAAAAAGCCGCCCGGCAGGGTCCGGGCGCCGCAGCGGCCGCGAAAAGTGCGGGACACGTCAGCAACGCGAGCGGCGCGCCCGCCGGCCCCGCAGGCCCCGCACCTTTATGCCATAGGCCGTCGCCGCCGCAGCCGCCCCGATGGTCGCGCCGATTGCATTGGCCTGTGCCTTGCCCATCGCCTCCTTGGCCGCCGCCAGCCGCTCCCGCGCGTCGTCCACCACCTGCTGCGCCGCCGCGACCGCCTCCGCCCCCTGCGCCTTGGACAGTGCGCCGGTGGCCAACGAATACGCGACCTGCGCGGCCAGCGCCGCCCCGCTCGCCGCGGTCGCGTTGCGCCGCGCGTCGGCGGCCTTGGCCTGCGATTTCGCGAGCGCGGCCTTGGCCGCCTCGAGCTGGGCGGGCAGCGACGCGACCTGCTGCTTCGCCTTCTGCAGGTCCGACAGGGCGCCCTGCAGCGTGCCGCTCGTCGCGGCGGCGCCGATCTGGGCCAGCGAAAGGCCCTGCACGGTCTCCTGGAGCTGGGTCATTTTGGCGCCATAGGTGTTGTTGGCGGCTGTCCACGCGCCGTCGGCGGCGAGCAGCGCCGACTGGGCGAGCTCGTACTGCAGGTCCAAGGGATGGGTGGTGGAGCGGGATCGGCGATGCATGCATGAAGGCTTGCGGTTTTGAGGCAGGGGCGTACAACGTGACACTGAGGGGCGGCGTTTATTCGTGCTTGGGGATTTTCACGCAACATGCGGCTTCCATCTGTCGGCTGCACCCCAGCACTTTTTGAGCTGTGTGGTGCAGAATGCGCCGC